>NW_026652283.1:42291958-42341474 GCF_009828535.3 Hylobates moloch | reverse complement strand
ACAAAAAAAAAAAAAAAAAAAAAAATTAGCTGGGCATGGTGGCAGGCGCCTGTAGTCCCAGCTACTCGGGAGGCTGAGGCAGGAGAGTGGCGTGAACCCGGGCTGCAGAGCTTGCAGTGAGCCCAGATTGTGCCACTGCACTCCAGCCTGGGCAACAGAGCAAGACTCCGTCTAAAAAAAAGAGAAAGAAAAATACAAAAACAAAATTAGCCAGGCATGGTGGCGAGTGCCTGTAGTACCAGCTACTTGGGAGGCTGAGGCAGGAGAATGGCGTGAACCCAGGAGGTGGAGCTTGCAGTGAGCCGAGATCGCACCACTGCACTCCAGCCTGGGTGACAGAGTGAGACTCTGCCTCAAACAAACAACACAACAAAATCCCCAAAACTCTCTCCCCAAAAGTTGCAAAGTATCATAAACCCTACTTAATTAAAATAAAATACAGATGATACCCCAGTTAAATGCCACTTAAGCTGGCTGGACGCAGTGGCTCACACCCATAATCCCAGCACTTTGGGAGGCTGAGGTGGGCAGATCACGAGGTCAGGAGTTCGAGACCATCCTGGCCAACATGGCAAAACCCCATCTCTACTAAAAATACAAAAATTAGCCAGGTGTGGTGGCATGCGCCCATAGTCTCAGCCGCTCAGGAGGCTGAAGCAGGAGAATCGCTTGAACCCAGGAGGCAGAGGTTGCAGTGAGCCGAGATCACGCCACTGCACTCCAGCCTGAGGGAAAGAGTGAGACTCTGTCTCAAAAAAAAAGAAAACAAACAAACAAAAAACCACAAAACCACTTAAGCTATTCTTACAGCTTATGTAGATATATCAATGAAAAAGCAAAAGAACAGAAATGTTTGAAGTGCAAATTATTTATTTACATATTTAAATAATTCTTTTCCTCAAATGAATACTTATTGTAATACAGAATGCAAGTGCCTTTCTCTCCTCAATTAGTGTCTTGTTAAATTTTTTGTTCTGGTATTTACATACATAGGAAAACATCTTTATATGAATTTTAATAAGAAGTCTTCAGTTGTATAATTAAAGGAGACTCAGATTCAGAAACACTGTCATGCCCATTAAAAGTGCCAGCAAATGGATGAAAATATCACTGAAATTCATACAACATATTAAAACACACTTTCTCTCTTCATTAATTATGCATGTTAAGACTGGAAGAAAAAATGTTATTTACTGCAGAAACTCTTAATAGGCATAATTTAATATAATGTATAAGCATATATTTTAAACTCACACTTGCATAATTATTATAAAAATTAAAAGTCAGGAATGGCAAATGTAGTTTTCACTGGTTCTTTGATTATTTAAGTTATGCTTACTTTCCAAGCTTTATGCTCTATTATTTATAGTTGTTTTCTGTCATATTTTCTGTAAAAAGTTTATTATCACTTCCAGAACATGATCGGCATTGATTGTTTTTATGGGAATCTACTCTTCCAAATTCATTTAAATTGTAGACTTCTCACCATGAATTCTTTAGTATTTAATAAGATTTAGCAAATATTCAATAAGGCCTTCTCATATTCACAAAGTGAATATTACGTATGAATTTTCTGATGTACAATAAGATTTGACTTCTGGGAAAATGCTTTCCCACATCTGTTACATTCATAGGGCTTCTCTCCTGTATGAGTTATCTGATGTCTGAGGAGATGAGACTTCTTGATGAAAGCTTTGCCACATTCAATACACCCGTAAGGTTTCTCTCCTGTATGAATTCTTTGGTGTGTAACAAGCACGGATGTGTTGCCAAAAGCTTTGCCACATATGATACATTGGTAGGGTTTCTCTCCTGTATGAAATCTGGAATGTTTATAAAGGGATGAGCTATACCTGAAGGTTTTCCCACATTTCTTACATTCAAATGACTTCTCAAGTGTATGAGATTTCACGTGTTGATTAAATGAGGAGTTCCAAGTGAATGTTTTCCCACATTGACTGCATTCATAAGGCTTCTCTCCAGTGTGAAGTCTCTGGTGGACCACGAGTTGGGCTTTATGCATAAACGCCTTCCCGCAATCATTGCACACAAAGGGTCTCTCTCCATTATGAATTTTCTGATGAGTTACAAGGTGTGCCTTCCTGCTATAGGCTTTTCCACAGTCATTGCATTCAAAAGGTTTTTTCCTTGTATGATTTTTTTCATGTCTAATGAAATGAAACTTCTTTTTGAAGGCTTTCCCACATTCACTGCATTCATAAGCGTTTTCTCCAGTATAACTTCTATTATATTTAAGTAAGTCTAAATTAGGTGGCAAACGCTTGTCAAACGATTTATATGATTTTTTTCTCATTGGATTAAGACTTGTGCTCATATTATAATGGTGGATTCTCTCCATAGTCAGAATTTTATTGAACGTAAGCAAAACTGACTTCAAAAAATTGTCTTTGCTTCCCCGATGCTTCCCTGGTTCATCAACAAGTGGGCAGTCATTTTCTAAAAAGGAGTACAAGAAAACATTCCTGGTTACTTTTTCCCATCAACATGTTATAGAGAAAAACATCTATAGTTTCAAATATAGTATCTCATTCTGAAAGAAATCTTATATTTGCCTCACTCCTCCTGAGCTTTAAGAATAAAACTGCTGAAGAGGGAATGGAAGCAGATGCCTTAACTTGTGACCTGTGGAAAGACAGTAAAATAGGCACAAGGTAGAGTGAGGGTACAAAGGAAGTCAAAAGGCTGCTCAGTGAGGGTGCAGGGTTAGCTCATAAAATGAAGAGGACCTATTGTGGAGATCTGATTAATGGATAGGACAACCAAACACACAGGAGCTAGGCCAGGCATGGTGTCTCACGCCTGTAATCCCAGCACTTTGGCAGGCCAAGGTGGATGGATCATGAGGTCAAGAGATCAAGACCATCCTGGCCAACATGGTGAAACCTGGTCACTACTAAAAATGCAAAAATTAGCTGGGTGTGGTGGCACACGCCTGTAGTCCCAGCTACTCAGGAGGCTGTGGCAGGAGAATTGCTTGAACCTGGGAGGCGGAGGTTGCGGTGAGCTGAGATCGTGCCATTGCACTCCAGCCTGGCGACGGAGCGAGACTCCATCTCCAAAAAAAAAAAAAAAAAAAAAAAGAAAAGGAGACAAAGGCAAAGGGGTTAAGGGAAAATATCAGAGATCAGACTAGGTTTGGAGGAGGTAACAGGCAGAGTTATATAAATCACTATATAATTAATTTCTAGATCATGTTGGTAAGATAATTCCCTATTTCTCACTTATGTCTTTTTCCTCTTAATCATTCTGCACAATATCAGTTTCCTTTAGAAACATTCTCAAATCTCCAGTCCTCTAACCCCAAGCAAACCACAGCTGAAGCATGTCTGTAGTCATGGCTCCAGCTCTACTGAGAGCTAGAATTCATTTGTACCTGTACTTGTAAGCCCAGGAACACAAATGTCCAGCAAGTCATCCAAGAGTAAGTCATCCTTAGCTTGGGATAATCATAGCAAACAGATTCTGTCTATTTGCTATTTTTTTAAATTCTGGCTGAGTTTCTATATATGACAAATACCTGTCATACTTCTATTTGGCAAATACTCTTTTTACATCCTCTTTCAATCAAACCAGTCTTCAGCAAGCTGCTTTGCTCCTGAATTCACATTTTTTCACTATCCTCAAAACATTATAAATCCCAAATCTGTTCCCATTAAAAAAAAATTGGGGAGAGGGGGTCATAATTCCCCACACTTAAGTTTCCCTCCATGTGGAGTGTTAGTACAATACTCCGAGCCTCTTTCTCTATGCCTTATTCTCTGCGGAGCTAGACTGAGTAGTGGCCTACAGCCATTGGTACACATTTCTTTATAGAGTGGTTCTGACTCTGGGGATTTGGTTCCTTTCTTCTTTCCGCTCTATTTCAACCGATGGGAAGCAGCATCTTGCATTACCTCTACCAACAATAATCCACTGAAAAATTCAACATAATCAGCCTGGCAAGCAAAATTATGCAAGATATGAATTCACTCATGGGAAGCATGCGTTTCACTAGTCCTCAACAAATACCTTCTACTCCACGGATTCTAGATTCCTAAATTCAATCTTTTGCTCATGTTCGTTCTCCACCTTAATTTGCCCTCCCTTATCTCCTCTCATCCTATCTACAACTTAGATATTCTTTAGGGAGGAACCACTGTTCCATGACCTCAAAAAAAAAAAAAGACTTCTCCAAAGTTTGCATACTTTAAGCTCCATTTTCTAAGAATTTCTAAGATAGTCACTGCTGCTGTCTGTACCATTCATTTTGACAGTTAATTAGAACAAAACTGCAATGTTAATGTGCATTGAAGAAATGTTTCATACTCGCTTGTTGAATTTTAAAATAGTTTATTTTTGGGCCGGGTGCGGCAGCTCACACCTGTAATCCCAGCACTTTGGGAGGCCGAGGCGGGTGGCTCACAAGGTCAAGAGATCAAGACCATCCTGGCCAACATGGTGAAACTGTGTCTCTACCAAAAATACAAAAATTAGCCAGGCATGGTGGCGGGCGCCTGTAGTTCCAGCTCTTCGGGAGGCTGAGGTAGGAGAATCACTTGAACCCAAGCTGAGATTGCATCACTGCACTCCAGCCTGGCGACAGAGCAAGACTCTGTCTCAAAAAAAGAAAAACAATAACAAAAAAACAAAACTTTATTTTTTATTTATATATTGTTTTCCTAACCACTAAACCACCAGGGAAAATATTTTAATACGAACATGTTTTGCTGTTCCAACTACCTTTCATAAGTTAGAAAATAGTAATGAGATTTTTGCTTCCTTTGAACCTTTTCAGGAAACATTTTTAAAAGCCTTGTTGAATGGAAGAATAAGAAACATCTCCCACATTGCTATGACAGGGATACTGAAAAAAAGGGAAAAAGAAAGAAAAATAAGAAACATCCCCCACAATGTCTGGCTCTATAACAATAAATTAATAAAATGTTCATTGGATACCATGATGTGCTCAGCATAAAACAGATCACTCTTCGGCACTATCATAAAAAAAAAAAGAAAATATGCCTTAAAAGCCACACGCATTAAAAAAATATATCCAAGACAGTATATGTAAATTTTTCATGACGGAGTCATAATATAATTGGCTTAGGAGTTCAAAGAAAATAAAGATTAATTTAGACTGGAGTTACAATGAAAGAGGAAAAGCTGAACTCAGACTTAAGAAAATGCTGGTTTTAGGAGCAGACCAGAATCAGAAGGATTGATGCAGAGAAGAAAACTGTATATAGGCTGGGTGCGGTGGCTCATGCCTGTAATCCCAGCACTTTGGGAGGCCGAGGCGGAAGGATCACGAGGTCAGGACATTGAGACCATCCTGGCTAACATGGTGAAACCCCATCTCTACTAAAAATACCAAAAATTAGCTGGGTGTGATGATGGACACCTGTAGTTCCAGCTACTCGGGAGGCTGAGGCAGGAGAATGGCGTGAACCTGGGAGGCAGAGCTTGCAGTGAGCCAAGATCTCACCACTGCACTCCAGCCTGGGCGACAGAGCAAGACTCCGTCTCAAAAAAAAAAAAAAAAAAAGAAAAGAAAAGAAAACTATATATAGTGGACATTAAAAAGCCCAATTTCCATGGATAAATCTTGTAGAAACATCTAATATAAACTAGAAAATAGAATGTAATTTGTAAAACAGTAACATAAACAGTCTAGATACAGTATCAGTAATTAAAATTCAGCCGAGGACTGTGGCATGTGCCTGTGGTCCCAGCTGCTTGGGAAGCTGAGGCAGGAGAATTGCTTGAGGCCAGGAGTTCAAGGCTGCAATGAGCTATGATGGCATCACTGCACCCCTATCTCTAAAAAAAAGTCATTTGGTTGATGTCAACAGAAGTTGGGGTTCCAGCGAATCTGAAATATATTTAATTGGTGTCAATCATTTGAAAGATATGTCAATCATTTGAAAGAACTCTTTTGTGAACTCTGCAGAAAGCGAAAATTTAATTTTGAATCAGTCTTGAATAAACTAATCACTGAAATCATAGGCCATAAGTTAGTATCATATTTAAGGAGAAACTATTGACAGGAAAAAAATCAAATTGCTTAATGCAGTGATTTTGAGACTGCAAAGCAGGGGGCCATCCATTATTATTTATTGTGATATAAAGCTAAGGGTGACAATTGAAGAAATAAAAAAATTAGTTATCATGAAGGCCAGGTCGGGTAAAATTATGGGAATGAAAAGTTGGTGAGGCAAAGATGCTAGAGTTGGCATAAAACAAGTAACTTTAGTCTTCAGAGTGATGAGGCTTCTGAGGGAGTTATTGTAGAGAGAAGTTAAGAAGATGGAAGAGAAGGCCTGAGCGAAAGGTGAATAAGCAGTAAGAAAGGGTGAGAACAGATTAGTAAGGCAACAAAAAGCTAGAGGGGAATTTCAAAAAGTTATCAATATTACCAAGTGAAACAGAAAGTTGCACTACAAGACAGATATCCCAAATTATCAGGGAGACTAAAGATGCAAGATGGGATTTATGATGCAAGAAAAGGAATAAGTTAAAGAAAAAACAAAAGAAAAATAAAATAGAGCATGATGTCCCTAAAAGTTTTGAAAAACATAATTAGCATATACTGAACATTTACTATCTGCCAACTATCTGAAGTGTTTTGCATGTATTACCTCATATAATCTTTACAGGAAACCTGAGATAAGGATTAATGTTCCTATTTTATAAATAAAGAAAATTGTGCTACAAAATAATCTGCTTAAGGTTAGACAGTGGTTGGTAGAGTAACGCCTCAAATTCAGATAATTTAACTTCGTTATAAGGACTACGTATATAGAAAAAGATCGATGTTGAGAAGGGAAGAAAAATGAGGCTTTTAGGAATTAAGAGAACAGAAACAAAGCAAGGACCTAGATGAAACAGGCAGTGTGAGAAGCCAGAGGAGACAGGAGAGGGACAACCCTCCATACAACAGCTGAGCAAAGAGGGCACGTGTGGGGAGAAGGAGGGTGAAGGCAGCTTTTGGGGAGCTGGCTGATGATGTTACGTTAAAGGTGTGTGGCTTTTAAGAGGTGCTTCTAAGAGTATTTCAGAGCTTCCTGTCCCTCACTAACCAATGGGGATCTCAACTCCACACACCCCCATCTGAATTTCTCTCACTCACCTGGAGAGCCCTGGTGTGGATTCACTCCCTCCACCATCCATGGCTCTTGTCCCTGCTCTACCTTGAGGACCACTTTTGTTTTGGTAATTGGACATCCTGTTGGTGGGAAAACAACACAGAAGTGGGGCCAAAGTGCTAGGCAAACAACCAGCTCGCAACTCGGGTTGCCTCCTTGAGTCTCAGGGTTTTTAAAGGATAACAAGCAGGCTTTAAAACAGAACAGACCCAGGCTGGGTGTGGTGGCTCATGCCTGTAATCCCAGCACTTTGGGAGGCTGAGGCGGGTGGATCATGAGGTCAGGAGATCGAGACCATCCTGGCTAACACGGTGAAACCCTGTCTCTGCTAAAAATACAAAAAATTAGCTGGGCGTGGTGGCAGGCACCTGTAGTCTCAGCTACTCAGGAGGCTGAGGCAGGAGAATGACGTGAACCTGGGAGGTGGAGCCAAGATTGCACCACTGCACTTCAGCCTGGGTGACAGAGTGAGACTCCGTACCCCTCCTCCCCTCCCCCCAAAAAAAAAAAAAAAAAAAAAAGAACAGACCCTTCTCCCCCATCTGGGAAGTAGAAGAATAAGTAGACTATGTGAAGCTCAAAGGGGACTCAGAATCTTTGACAACTAAAATTTAGGGCCCAGCTGATTCATGCTTCAGAATGCTCACAGTTTTCATAAGTCTTTTTTTTTGAGATAGGGTCTCACTCTGTCACCCAGGCTGGAATGCAGTGGTACGCCTAGGCTCAAGCAATCCTTCCACCTCAGCCTCCCAAGTAGCTGGGACGACAGGCATGTGCCACCACAGCTAGCTAAATTCTGTTGAGACAGTCTCAGGATGTTGCTCAGGCTGGTCTTGAAATCCTGGGCTCAAGCAATTCTCCTGCCTCCCAAAGTGCTGGGATTATAAGCATGAGCTATCACAATTGGCAAGCGTTCCCAAGTCTTAAAAGATGAGCACTATTAGTATATACTGAGTTACGCTGAAAAGTTACCACTCATCGTCCTTACCCACTGAGATGAGGTTTCTGTAGTTCTCCAACATCACATCCCAATACAGGGTTCTCTCAGCACAATCAAGCAGCTGCCACTCCTCTGCAGTGAAATCCACAGCCACATCCTGGAATGTCACTGATTCCTGTAACAGCACATTTATCTTCAAACTAAAGCGCGCATCACTAGCGAACTTGCAAGAGAATCAAGGCAGCTCCTTAATACCATATCATGTTCACTGTAGAGTTTGTAGAAAATCAGATATAATGATTACATGCTTGATTCAGAAATATGCTTTGTGATAGTAACAAAAATCTTATTAAACATATCCAACTGGTGCCAGAACAGTTCAACAGGGGAAAAAAAAAGTCTTCTCAACAAATGGTACTGAGACCACTAGACATCCACATGCAGAAGTATGACACTGGACTCCCCACCCATTTCACATCATACAAGAAAATGAACTAAAACGAACCAGAGAGCTAAGAGTAAGAAACAAAGCTACCAAACAGTGAGAAGAAAACAGAAAAAAAGTTTTTTGTGACCTTGGATTAGGCAGTGATTTGTGAAATATGACAGAAAAAGTGGAAGTGACAAAATAAATAAATAGGAATTCATCAAAATTAAAACTTCTGTGCTCTATAGGACACTGCCAAGAATGTGAAAAGAAAATTCACAGAATGGGAGAAAATATTTGCAAATCATGTATCTGATAAGAGGCTTGTATCTAGAATATATAAGTAACTCTTAAAATTCAACAATAGGGGGAGGGGAGAAAAAAATCAACAATAAAAAGACAATACAATTTAAAAATGGGCAAAGGATTTACAGAGACATCTCTCCAAAGATATATCTATATATCTATATATAAAGATGTATGTATATATCTATAAAGATGTATGTATATATCTATATATAGATAAAGATTATATATCTATATATAGATAAAGATATATCTATATATCTATATATAAAGATGTATGTATACATCTATATATAGATATATGTATACATCTATATATAGATATATGTATATATCTATAGATAAAGATATATGTATAGATATAAAGATATATGTATATATCTATATATAAAGATATGTATATATCTATATATAGATAAAGATATGTATATATCTATATATAGATAAAGATATGTATATATCTATATATAAAGATATATGTATATATCTATAGATAAAGATATATCTATAGATAAAGATATATGTATATATCTATAGATAAAGATATATCTATATACCTATAGATAAAGATATATCTATATACCTATATATAAAGATATATCTATATACCTATATATAAAGATATATCTATGTACCTATATGTAGATAAAGATATATCTATGTACCTATATGTAGATAAAGATATATCTATGTACCTATATGTAGATAAAGATATATCTATGTACCTATATATAGATAAAGATATATCTATGTATCTATATATAGATAAAGATATATCTATGTATCTATATATAGATAAAGATATATCTATATACCTACATATAGACATAGATACATGTATGCATGTATCTGTGTTGGTATGTGTATAGTAAATAAGCCCATGAAAAGATGCTCAACATTAGGGTCTGAAACTGAAGCAAGAAAGAAAAAAAAAAATAAAAAGAAAAAAGATGCTCAACGTCATTAATGATTAGTCATTAGTGAAATGCAAATCGAAACCATAATGAGACAGCACTTCACTTCTATGAGGACAGTTAAAATCCAAGGCAGACAATGACCTGTGTTGGCAAGGATGTGGAGAAACCAAAACTCTTGTACATTACTCAACTCTTGTACACTGGGATTACAAAATGGTGCAGCAACTACGTTTTTTCTTTTTTCTTTTCTTTTATTTGATATAGGGTCTTGCTGTGTCACCCAGGCTGGAATGGAGTGGAGTGGTGTGATCAGGGGTCATTGTAGCACCCAACTCCTGGACTCAAGCGATCCTCCTACCTCAGCCTCTCAAGTAGCTGGGACTACAGGCATGTGCCACCACACCCAGGCAATTAAAAAAATATGTTTTGGGGGCCAGGTGTGGTGGCTCACGCCTGTAATCCCAACACTTTGGGAGGCTGAGGCGGGTGGATCACGAAGTCAGGAGATTGAGACCATCCTGGCTAACATGGTGAAACCCTGTCTCTACTAAAAATACAAAAAATTAGCCGGGTGTGGTGGCATGCACCTGTAGTCTCAGCTACTCAGGAGAGTGAAGTAGGAGAATGGCGTGAACCCGAGAGGCAGAGGTTGCAGTGAGCCGAGATTGCACCACTGCACTCCAGCCTGGGTGACAGAGTAAGACTCCATCTCAAAAAAAAAAAAAAAAAAAAAAAATATATATATATATATATATATATATATATTTTTAGAGATGGGGTCTCACTACATTGCCCAGACTGCTCTTGTACTCCTGGCTTCAAGTGATCCTCCTGCTTCAGCCTCCCAAAGTGCTGGGATTACAGGCATGAGCTACCATACCCAGCCTATGTAGTAACTATGGAAAACAGTTTAGCAGTTCCTCCGAGTGTTTGTTTGTTGTCGTTGTTTTTTTTTTTTTGAGATGGAGTCTCACTCTGTTGCCCAGGCTGGAGTGCAGTGGGGCCTCCCAGGTTCAAGCAATTCTCCTGCCTCAGCCTCCTGAGTAACTGGGATTATAGGCGCACATCACCGATTTTTGTATTTTTAGTAGAAACGGGGTTCTACCACATTGGCCAGGCTGCTCTCAAACTCCTGACCTCAAGTGATCCACCCGCCTCAGCCTCCCAAAGTGCTGGGATTACAGGCATGAGCCACTACACCCAGTCTCCTCCAAGTGTTAAACATAGAGTAACCATATAACCCAGCAATCCCCTCCTAGGTATATACCCACGAGAATTCAAGACATTTGTCCACACAAAAACCCACAGACAAATGTTCATAGTAGTGGAATAATCTGGTGTCCATGAACTGATAAATGGATAAACAAAATGTGGTATATCCATATGATGGAATATTATTTGGCAATAAAAAAGGAACCAAGCACTGGTACATCTACAACATGGATGAACCTTGAAAATATGTATGAGACCAGGTGCCATGCCTCTCACCTGTAATCCCAGCACTTTGGGAGGCTGAGGTAGGCAGATCACTTGAGCCCAGGAGTTTGAGACCAGCCTGGGCAACACAGCAAGACTCAGTCTCTAAAAAAATAAAGAAAAATTAGCTGGATATGGTGGCATGGACCTGTAGTCCTAGATACTTGGGAGACTGAGGTGGGAGAACTGTTTGAGGCTGGGAGGTTGAAGTTACAACAGAGTGAGACCCTACCTCAAAAAAAAAAAAAAAAAAAAAGAAAAAGAAAAAGAGGAAACGTATTGGGTGAAAGAAGCCAGTCATGAAAGATTACATATTTCATGGTTCCATTTGTATGAAATGTTCAGAAGAGAAAAGCCATAGAAACAGAAAGTAGATTAGTGCTAGGGAAAGGGAGGAATGAGTAGTGACTGCTAATTAGGGTATGCAGTTGCTTTTAGGGTGATGAAAATGTTCTGAAATTAGATAGTGGTGATGGCTGTACAACTCTGTGAATACACTAAAAAACCACTGAATTGTATACAATTGTTTTTTTTTTTTTTTTTTTTGAGACGGAGTCTTGCTCTGTTGCCCAGGCTGGAGTGCACTAGTGCGATCTTGGCTCACTGTGGCCTCTGCCTCTCAGGTTCAAGCGATTCTCATGCCTCAGCCTCCTGAGTAGCTGGGACTATAGGCATGCACCACCACACCTGGCTAATTTTTTTTTGTACTTCTAGTAGAGATGGAGTTTCACCATGTTGGCCAGGCTAGTCTCTAACTCCTGACCTCAAGTGATCCGCCCACCTTGGCCTCCCAAAGTGATGGGATTACAGGCATAAGCCACTGCACCTGGCTGACTGTATCTACTTTAATTGGGTCACTTTTGTGGTATGATAATTATATTTCAACAAACCTATTTAAAAATATCACTTATATATTCTTATTTGTTCACTCATAAAATATTTAATGAGGCTCTACCAACCCTATACTGGAGATATCAAAAGAAATACAATTATTACTCCTCTCAGGGATCTTACACTCTATTAGACTCTACAGAGTAAACACAAGTGCCATAAGATGTTACTGAGACTGTGAGGTTTACATGCCAGATGCATGTAAGCATAATAAAATAGGAACACACGGATACTTTTACATGATAAAATATGTCCTTTATTTTATTTTATTTATTTATTTTTTTGAGACGGAGTCTCGCTCTGTTGCCCAGCCTGGAGTGCAATGGCGCGATCTCGGCTCACTGCAAGCTCCACCTCCCGGGTTCACGCCATTCTCCTGCCTCAGCCTCCTGAGTAGCTGGGACTACAGGCGCCTGACACCACGCCCGGATAATTTTTTTGTATTTTTAGTAGAGACGGGGTTTCACCATGTTAGCCAGGATGGTCTCGATCTCCTGACCTCGTGATCCGCCCACCTCGGCCTCCCAAAGTGCTGGGATTACAGGCATGAGCCACCGCACCTGGCTAAAATATGTCCTTTTAGCCATAATGTCAAAATCATGTTTAATGGATAAATGTTAAAAGCACTGAAATCAAAAACAAGTAGTTACATATCTACAGCAAAAGAGACAGTTGAGACCATTGTCAGCAGGGATTAGGAAACTGTAACCCATGGACTGGCCTCCTGTTTTTGGTAAACAGAATGTTATTGAAACATAGTCACACCCATTCATTTACTTCAGCTTCAAGGACAGAGTTGAGTAGTTGCCACAGAGGCTGTATGTATGACCTTCAAATCTAAAATATTTACTCTCTCACCCTTTATGAAAAAGTTAGGACTAGGAAGGTTTATTCCAGGAATGTATAGATAGTTCAGTATTGGGAAATGCACTGAAAATTCTCTAAACTGGTATATTAAGGGTGGCAAGATATATTACTGACAGCTATTTTAAAAAAGGGTATGAGGCCAAAAGTTCCTAGTTATTAAAATAATCTTCGCAAGTTAAAAATCCTTAACTTGATTAAAAACAAAATAAAAAAAAAACCAACTATCTACCAGAATACAAGAGGAAACGGTGAAACATTGGGAGCACTCCCATTAAAATTAAGACAAAAAAGACTCTGGCTAGCATTTACAGTTAACCCCTGAACAACACAGGTTTGAACTGCCTGGGTCCACTTATACTCAGATTTTTTTGCAATGAATATAGTTGGCCCTTGGTTGGCAGGTTCTGCATCTACAACCAAATGCAGATAAAAAATACAGTATTCTTGCCATGCAAAGCCCATGAATATGGATGGCCAACTTTTCCTGTCCTTGAGTTCCACAGGGCCAACTGTACTGTGGGACTTCACTATGTTCAGATCTGGGGATCTGCAGGAATTCTGCAACCAGTCTCCCATGGATACCACAGGATGGCTGTTTATTCAAAACTGCAGTGACTAGAAGTCCTTGTCACTGCAATGAGACAAGGAAAATATGGGGGAAGGTATAAATATTGGGCAGGAAGAGAGAAAACTCCATTTGGAATGTATGATTGTCTACCTAACAAATAGAAGAATCAACTAAAGAACTCTTAGATGTAACAAGAGTTCTGTACATTGGCTGGATATAAATTCAACATAGAGAAATCCATCTTTTCTTTTCTTCAGAGACAGGGTCACCCAGGCTAGACTGCAGTGCTGTGACCATGGGTAGCTATAGCTTTGATCTTCTAGGCTCAACTGATCCTCCTGCCCTAGCTTCCCTAGTAGCTGGAACTACAGGTGTGTGCCATCATGCCCGCTAATTAATTTTTTTTTTCTAGAGATGGGGTCTTGCTATATTGCCGAGGCTGGTCTCCAACTCCTGGCCTCAGGCAATCCTCCCACCTTAGCCTCCCAAAGTGCTGGGAATATAGACATGAACCACCATGCCCAGCCAAGAGAAGTCCATATTTTTCTATCTACCAAAATAGCCAATTAGAAGAGATAATGAAAAAAAGGCCTACCCCATTCTCAATAGCAACTAAAACCATATGTAAGAATAAATATAAGAAATGTACAGGAATTACAATAAGAAACTTATAAAACGCATAAAATTATAATCAAAGGGCCGGGTGCGGTGGCTCATGCCTATAATCCCAGCACTTTGGGAGGCTGAGATGGGTGGATCACCTGAGGTCAGGAGTTCGAGACCAGCCTGACCAACATGGTGAAACCCCATCTCTACTAAAAATACAAAAATTAGCCAGGCGTGGTTGTGGGCGCATGTAATCCCAGCTACTCAGGAAGCTGAGGCAAGAGAATCACTTGAACTCAGGAGATGGGGGTTGCAGTAAGCCAAGATTGTGCCACTGCACTCCAGCCTGGGTAACAGAGCGAAACTCTGTCTCAAAAAAAAAAAAAAAAAAAAATTATAATAAAAGACCTATAAGAAAACCTGAATAAATAGGACTCATTGAAAAGTCATGAATTCTCTCCAAATTAACCTATTAAGTTTAATGCAATCATAATAAGAATATCTGGCCGGGCGCAGTGGTTCACAACTGTAATCCTACCAGCACTTTGGAAGGCTGAGGCAGGCGGATCACTTGAGGTGAGGAATTCGAGACCAGCCTGGTCAACAAGGTGAAACCCTGTCTCTACTAAAAACACAAAAATTGGCTGGGCGTGGTGGCACATGCCTGTAATCCAAGCTACTTGGGAGGCTGAGGCAGGAGAATCGCTTGAACCTGGGAGGTAGAGGTTGCAGTGAGCTGAGATCACACCACTGTACTCCAGCCTAGGCAACAGAGCAAGACTCTGTCTCAAAAAAAAAAAAAAAAAAAAAGAATACCTAACATACTGCTTTAGGAACCTCGACAATATTTGTTATTTTGATGACCTTAAAATTCATGTAGAAGAGTAAATGCTCAGGATAGCTAGAGACTGGAAAAGGTACAAGATTTACTTATGGATCCAGGTGGGCATTAAAAAGGCCACATACCTGGACTTATAAATTGAGTTCATTTAGTGCTGCTTGGCACTATGTTCTTACTCTAGGGAATACTCTAAGAAAGTCATAGGAAATCTGATGCTGTGATTTATCGCAGGCCGCTGCTGTGAATGTTATTTCTAATGTTATCTATGTGAAAACTCATTAGAAAAGATTTTCTTCAAAGAAATGTGTCAGGAAAAACTTTACTTATAAGGAGAATAATTTTGCTTTATCTTCACAACAATGCCAATACTTTTTAACTGGCTGGTTATCCATTTATTACGATTTCCAGGAAGACTGAGTACACATTTGCAGCTCAAATTTGTTCCAACCATCTGCAAACCCTATGACTTGGATATCAACTTACCAATCTTCTAAATTTCCTTTTAGACTTGATCTTTTATTTGGTTTACATTTTTCCTGACCATACATTTCCTTTTTATCATATGGACTTTTGGGAGATTTAAACAACTGGATGAATAGATGGATACCTTACCTGGAAGTTGATCATTTTCTGCAGCTCTTATACAGAAATCTATGAAAGTAGAAATGGGGAAGAGAATAGAAAGACCTGAGATACCAGGACTGCACGCAAAGTAGAACCCTGCCCTATCAGACCATAAGTACCCACACTGCAGCCTCAGAAAATGCCACCTAGTGGGGGAGAATGACATTTCTAGCAAGACAGAAAAGTCCATGTTCCATAAGCACAGATCTCTACTTGTGATTGTTAGGAATATATGGAGCTTAGATAAGGATGTTGTATGTTTCTGTCCTACTGATCTAACACCAAGTGGTTCCTCTTGAAACAGTTATTTTTTTTTTCCTCCCAGAAATTTATCCTGAAGAAATAATGAATGAGTTGAAAGACTCACTTAAAAGCTTGGTCTCTGAAGATCCGTAAGTCTAAAAATGATTCCTTCCTATGATTCTCTGGTTTCTACACTGAAGCTGGGATAAGAGATTGCAAATTAGGTTGGGCTTTCTTGAGAAGGCTGGATTCAGGGACCCAGGAACACTTTTTAAAATTTTTTTGTTAAGCTGGATCCTTCAGTTTAAACTCCAAATGTTTCTCTGTAGAAACTCGCCATCTCCTATGAGCTTAGACTGCTGGAGCTCTAGAAAGGGTACAATGGGCAAACCGGGGACTCACATCTTCATTTACACAGTCTGCACTGGAAGATCTGCAGATATACCATGAGACTCTACAAAATGACTACAAATCGAAATTTACTCAGCATTCATTGCTCAAATATTTCAAGAGAATAAACCCAACTCTGTTTTATGCAGGAATGCTATACTGTAAAAAAAGAATGAAATTTGGAGAAAATGTATCTGAGTTTGAATCTCAGTTCTTCCACTTACTAAGCTACGTGAATCCAGGCAAGTAATTTCATCTTTCAGCTTCAGTTAACTCATATGCAAAATGGTAATAGCATTTACTACAAATGATTGCTGAGAATACCCTTCTAATCCATAGCAGTTTCTCAAGAACGCTTTCTTTCTGGATCCCTTGAAATGGCTTAGTTTCCACTGGATCCCTTGAAATGGCTTAAAATTGTCGCAGGCACCAGTCGGGCCAACTATGCTCTTGGAACCAGGAAAGGTACAGTTAGATGAACAGACTCCTACACAGTGACCTTGACCTACAAGAGCAGGAATGCAAATTGAGCTTCTCCCAGTCCCACCAGAGCCCTGGGCATCTACCCAGTGCCAGTTGGAGCCCAACTCTTGCTTTCTCTCAGCTACTCGAGTTGTACAGGACCCACATATCCAAACCTGAAGTCACTGCACTTGGAGACTGTAAAGTTTTATCTTCGGTAGGGTAAACCTAGAAGCCAGTCCCCGCCTTTCTCTTACGTCCTCCGAGTCCAGCAAAGCCATACCTGCCACCCTTTCACTGCCTCGCCCGCAGCTCCGGCTCCAAGCCTGGGATCAGTCACAGCGTCGTCCAGAGACAGGGGAGCAGCCTTCGCCAGCACTTCCCGCGGCGCTGATTTGAAGACTGAATACCGGCTACCGTCCTACTACGCGTGTGCGGAAGTAACCGTCCACCTAGAGTTCCTGGACTCCTCCCGGGTGTAGGCCATCCGTCGGGGACCACATTTCCCATAAGGCCAGTGGAGCTCGTTTCCGGAAGACGTCAGACGCTGCTTCCTCTTGGGGGGTGGTGCGGAGATTCCCGGGTTGGTATCTCTATTGCTAGCCTGCGAGCCGCGCTTTTTAAATCGTTTTCGTTTAAAAGGATACACAGCATTTTTAAATACTGGAAAGTAAAATCAGCAGTATGCTAAAAAAAATTTGCTCTTACTCAGTAGTGTTTCTTCTAGCAATGCACCAGGTTAAGTCAGAGAGGTGAAGAGGATCCAACAAAGAAGACTGAGAAGGAATAATCCATGAAGTAGATGGAAAAGTAGGAGAGTTTAGATCTGCAAAACCAAGGGAAGGAAGTGTTTCAAGAAGGGAGTGACCCACTGTCTCAAGTGTTGCTCATAGGTCAAGTAAAATGAGAATTAAGAATGGGCCACTGTAGCAATGGTCACCAGTGATGTTGAAATGCTATTTTGGCAGTGGTGGAAGTTTGATAAAGTCTGATGAAAATTTGATAGGAGTTGGAGGAAAGGATGGGAGGAGAGGAAATGGAGAAAGCAAATATACGCAATACTTTTAAGAAGTTTTGTTTTTAAGGTGAGCAGAAAAATAAGGCTATCATGGGATAGGGGTTTTGTTAATCTTTTGTTGTTGTTGCCTTTTTCCACATGTTCTAATTTTTTTTTTTTTTTAATTCAAAGATGGGGCTGGGTGTGGTGGCTTATGCCTGTAATCCTAACATTTCAGGAGGCCAAAGTGGGAGGATTGGTTGAGCCTAGGAGTCTGAAACTGCCTAGGCAACATAGTGAGACCCTCATCTCTACAAAAAATAAAAAATTAGCCTGGCATGGCACCCGCCTGAAGTCCCAACTACTTGAGAGGCTGAGATGGGAGGATCGCTTGAGCCCAGACAGTAGAGACTGCAGTGAGCCGTGATCCTGCCACTGCACTGCAACATGGGCAAGAGAGCTAGTCTCTGTCTCAAAAAATAAAATAAAAAAGATGGAAGAAATTATAGTAAGTTTATGTACTAATTAAAAGGTTCTAGGCTGGGCGCGGTGGCTCACGCCTGTAATCCCAGCACTTTGGGAAGCTTAGGTGGGCAGATCACCTGAGGTCAGGAGTTGGAGACCAGCCTGGCCAACATGGTGAAACCCCGTCTCTACTAAAAATACAAAAATTAGCCGGGCGTGGTGGCAGACACCTGTAAACCCAGCTTGGGAGGCTGAGGCAGGAGAATTGCTTGAACCTGGGAGGCAGCGGTTGTAGTGAGACGAGATCACACCACTGCACTCCAGCCTGGGCGACAGAGCAAGGCTCTGTCTCAAATAAATAAATTAGTTAATAAAATAAAACGAAAGATCCCGTAGAGGCAGGAAATACACAATTCAGGATAGACAGGCTAGTTACACGGAGGAATGTCCTTGAGAAAAGAAGGGATGGAATCCAGTACACAATCACAGGGATCATTCTAAGTAAGAGTATGGATAATTCATCTCCATTGAAATAAAAGGGGAGGCAGAGTTTGTAAGTACAGATCCAAACAGGTGGACAAATACCGTGGTAGGAGAAAGAGGATGCCCTGTTCTGAGTGCTTCTATTTTCCCAGTGAAATAGGAAGCTGAAATGAAGATAGGGGGAAAGTATTTTAGGCTTGACAGAAAAGATGAATACTGTATTATGATGATTTTGATACATGATTTTTTCATATTCTAACATCTGTGAAATTGCTGTCTTACAAGTGATGGCATTCCATAGTTTAATCAGGAACATTGTTTTTATTAGTGCATAAGATAATAATACAACTTATAATCAATGGCATCTGAGATTCGATGAAGTATGATTTATGAATGTGAGCAAGTGAATAAATTAAGGAAATGTAGTACTATTGCCTGGCACCATTAAGAGCTGGCTTGATATTAGTAGCCATTATCGCTTCTCAGCCTTTTGGCTAAGATCAAGTGATATTAGTACCCATTGACTTTACTAGCATTTTCTATGCAATAAACACATCTCTCTCTCTCTGCCTCCCTTCCCCTCTTCTCTCCTCTCCTCTCTCTCAACAGAAAGGACATATATTAAAGACATGGGTAGTAGAATAAATTCATTACATCTTAATATCTAAAGTATTTTGGACCAAATTACTTATTTTTATTAGAAACAGTATGTGTTTTGTGCAACCCAAAAATTAGGCATTTAATTTTACAAAACATTTCATTATGGTAATTTTAAACTATTCAATAGTAGAAAGAATAGTGGTGAACTTCCATGTATCCATCCCCCCAAACTCCAATAATTATCAACTCAGGGCCAATTCTGTTTCATCTCTACCCCCAACCCCATTGCATAGTATTTTTTTTTTTTTTTTGAGATGGAGTCTCGCTCTGTCACCCAGGCTGGAGTGCAGTGGCGCAATCTCGGCTCACTGCAAGCTCCGCCTCCCTGGTTCCAGCCATTCTCCTGCCTCAGCCTCCCGAGTAGCTGGGACTACCGGCGCCCACCACCACGCCCGGCTAATTTTTTGTATTTTTTTTAGTAGAGATGGGGTTTCACTGTGTTAGCCAGGATGGTCTCGATCTCCTGACCTCACGATCCACCCGCCTCGGCCTCCCAAAGTGCTGGGATTACAGGCGTGAGCCACTGCGCCCGGCCCATTGCATAGTATTTTGAAGCATATCCCAGTGCATATAATTTCACCAATAAAAATAAAGACTTAAAAAACCATATTATTATCACACCTAAAATATTAACAATATTTCCTTAACATCATCAAATATTGAGTCATTGTTCAAATTATCAATTTTCTCATAAACGCAACTTCTTTTAGAGTTTTAAAAAAATTAAGTACAAATGTTGGGCACAGTGGCTCATGCCTGTAACCACAGCACTTTGGGAGGCTGAAGAAGAGGGAGGATTGCTTGAGGCCAAGAGTTTGAAGCTGCAGTCAGCTATGATCATACCACAACTTTAGAGGTTGTAGAAAAGGGACACTCTAATTCTATCATTCCTTTGTCATTTAGCAGCTGGATTATTCCTATAAAGAGGAGCTTCATATCATGTACTATGTAGTTATTCAGGTATACAGTTTACATAGGAATGTCAGGAAAAAAAATTATTTACCAGTTTTCAATTTAACAATTCCCAATTATCTTCTAAACATGACCAATTTTTGAGCATCATTATGAACTCATAGATTTAAACATGTTTGATGTGCTTCAATCTATTGCTATTGTTATCCCTACTGATACTCAAACTGTCACATCTTTGGGCATTGGGAGCCTCTTTAAGTTGGCTCTTGAGAGTCCTCTTCTTTTGGAATGCTCCTATTAGTCTTCAATAGCTTGTTATCTATATGACAAGGTGCTTCAGGTTTCTCTTGTTCGTTTCCTGACCCAGACCTTAAATCAGCCATTTCTCCAAGGAACCTGGCTCTTTTTAATGGGAGATGGTATTTCAAGACCTTGATCAGGCATCTGGTGGTGTTCACTGCTCTTGGGTTGGTTAGACATTGACTTTGAAGTTTTGAATTTCTGACATACTAGTGGCTAACAGCGTGGGCTGCAGAGATAGACTGCCTGGATTTGAATCAGTGCACTACGTCTTATTAGGTATGCAACACTGAGCCAGTTTATGAATTTATCTGTGCCTCAGTTTCCTCAAATGTAAAATGAGAACAATAACAGTACCTAAATTTGTAGGACCCTGGTGATGTTTGTAAAAATTGACATATAATAACTGTACATATTTATGGGGTACATAGTGATATTTTGACATACAGTGTATATGTATAGTGCATGTGTATACATATGCATAGTGTATATGTATAATGTGTAGTGTTCAGATCAGGGTAATTAACATATACTTCATCTCAAATATTTATCATCTCTTTGTGTTGGGAATATTCAATACCTTCCTTCTAGCTATCTGAAACTATATTATTGTTATTATCATCCTATAGTGGTATAGAACATGAGAATTTATTCCTGCTATCTAGCTGTAATTTTCTATCCTTTAACAAATATCTTCCTATCCCCTCCTTCCCCAAACTCTTCCTACCCTTTAGTATCCTCTTCTCTCCTTTTTACTTCTATAAGATCAACTTTTTAAAGCTTCCGCATGTGAGAACATGCATTGTTTAACCTTCTTTTCTTGGCTTATTTCACATAACATAATGTCCCCCAGTTACATGTGTGTTGCTGAGAATGACAGGATTTGATTTGACTTGATTTTTTTATTATACTTTAAGTCATAGGGTACATGTGCACAACTTGCAGGTTTGTTACATATGTATACATGTGCCATGTTGGTGTGCTGCACCCATTAACTCGTCATTTACATTAAGTATTTCTCCTAATGTTATCCTTCCCCAACCCCATGACAGGTCCCAGTGTGTGATGTTCCCCACCCTGTGTCTAAGTGATCTCATTGTTCAATTCCCACCTATGAGTGAGAACATGGTGGTGTTTGGTTTTTTGTCCTTGTGATAGTTTGCTCAGAATGATGATTTCCAGCCTCATCCATGTCCCTACAAAGGACATGAACTCATTCTTTTTTTATGGCTGCAAAGTATTCCATAGTGTATATGTGCCACATTTTCTTAATGCAGTCTATCATCAATGGACATTTGGGTTGGTTCCAAGTCTTTGCTATTGTGAATAGTGCTACAGTAAACATACGTGTGCATGTGTCTTTATAGCGGCATGATTTATAATCCTTTGGGTATATGCCCAGTAATGGGATGGCTGGGTCAAATGGTATTTCTAGTTCTAGATCCTTGAGGAATCGCCACACTGACTTCCACAATGGTTGAACTAGTTTACAGTCCCACCAACAGTGTAAAAGCATTCCTATTTCTCCACATCCTCTCCAGCACCTGTTGTTTCCTGACTTTTTAATGATCACCATTCTAACTGGTGTGAGATGGTATCTCATTGTGGTTTTGATTTGCATTTCTCTGATGGCCAGTGATGATGAGCATTTTTTCATGTGTCTATTGGCTGCATAAATGTCTTCTTTTGAGAAGTGTGTGTTCATATCCTTTGCCTACTTTTTGATGGGGTTGTTTGATTTTTTCTTGTAAATTTGTTTAAGTTCTTTGTAGATTCTGGATATTAGCCCTTTGTCAGATGCGTAGATTGTAAAAATTTTCTCCCATTCTGTAGGTTGCCTGCTCACTGCAACCTCTGCCTCACAGGTTCAAGCAATTCTCCTGCCTCAGCCTCCTGAGTAGCTGGGACTACAGGTGTGTGCCACCACGCCCAGCTAATTTTTGTATTTTTAGTAGAGATGGGGTTTCACCATGTTGGCCAGGATGGTCTCAATCTCTTGACCTTGTTATCCGCCCACCTCGGTCTCCCAAAGTGCTGGGATTACAGGCATGAGCTACTGCACCTGGCTGATTTTATTCTTTTTTTCTGGCTAAATAGTATTCCATTGTCCATATATGCCACATTTTCTTCATCCATTCATCTGTTGTTAGAAACCTAGGTTGATACCATATCTTGGCTATTGTGAATAGTGATGCAATAAATATGGGGATGCAGATATCTCTTTGATATGCTTATTTCCTTTTATTTGGATAAATGCCCCAGTAGGATTGCTGGATCACATAATTCTATTTGTAGTTTTTAAAGGAAACTCCATAGTATTCTCCACAGTGTCTGTACTAATTTGCATTCCCACCAACAGTGTAAGAGTTCCGTTTTGTCCACATCCTCACGGGCATTTCTTATTTTTTTCTCTTTTTGATAATGGCCATCCTGAGGTGAGATGATACTTCATTGTGGTTTTGATTTGCATTTCTCTGATGATTAAGTGATGTTGAACGTTTTTCATATTTTTTTTGGCCATTTGTATGTCTTCTTTTGAGAAATGTCCAGATCATTTTCCCACTTTTAATTGCATTGTTCATTTTTTTGCTCTTGCGACATTTGAGTTCCTTGTATATTCTGGATATGAATTCCTTGTTGAACGAATAGTTTGCAAATATTTTATCCCATTCTGCAGGTTGTCTTTTCATTCTGTTGTTCCCTTTGCTGTGCAGAAGCTTTTTAGTTTGATATAATACCATTTGTTTATTTTTTGCTTTTGTTATCTGTGCTTCTGAGGTCTTATTCATAAAATATTTCCCTAGACCAATAGTCTGAAACATTTCCTCTATGTTTTCTTCTAGTAGTTTTATAGTTTCAGGTCTTATATTTAGGTCTTTAATCCATTTTGAGTTGTTTTTTTTTTTTTTTTTTTTGAGACGGAGTCTGGCTCTGTTGCCCAGGCTGGAGTGCAGTGGTGTGATCTCGGCTCACTGGAAGCTCCGCCTCCTGGGTTCATGCCATTCTCCTGCCACAGCTTCCCGAGTAGCTGGGACTACAGGCGCCGGCCACCACACCTGGCTAATTTTTTGTATTTTTAGTAGAGACAGGGTTTCACCGTGTTAGCCAGGATGGTCTCAGTCTCCTGACCTCATGATCCGCCCACCTCTGCCTCCCAAAGTGCTGGGATTACAGGCGTGGGCCACCGTGCCTGGCCTTGAGTTGATTTTTTTATAGGGTGAAAAGATGAGAGTCTAGTTTCATTCTTCGACATATTGATACTATTTTCTCAGCAGCATTTGTTGAAGAGACTGCTCTGTCCCCAGAAAGTGTTCTTGGCACATTTGTCAAAAATTAGTTGGCTGTAGATACGTGCTTAATTCTTGGATTCTCTATTCTGTTGCATTGATTTATGTGTCTGTTTTTATGCCAGTACAAGGCTGTTTTGGTTACTACAGCTTTGTACTATATTGTGAAGTTAGGTAGTGTGATCCTTCTGGCTTTGTTCTTTCTGCTCAGGATTGCTTTGGCTATTTGGGGTCTTGTGTGGCTCCCTACAAATTTTAAGACATTTTTCTATTTCTGTGAAGGATGTCATTGATATTCTGATAGGGATTGCACTGAATCTGTAGATTGCCTTAGGTAGTATGGTCATTTTACAATATTAATTCTGACCCATGAGCATGTAATGTCTTTCCATTCGTTTGAATCCTCTTCAATATATTTCATCAGTATTTTGTAGTTTTCCTTATGATGTCTTTCACCTCCTCAGTTAAATTTATTCCTCAATATTTAAAAATTTTTGGTAGCAATTTAAATGGGATTTCCTTCTTGACTTCCTTTTTGGCTAGTTTTTTGTTCATATAAAGAAATGCTACTAATTGTTGTATTTCTATTCCTAGTTTGTTGACCATTTTATTTATTATGGAAGGCGGCTAAATTTTGTCAAATGCTTTTCCGGCATCAACTGACATGATTGCATGCTTTCCTCCCTTCATTTGTTAATATGGTGTATTATATTAATTGAGTTTCCAATATTAAACCACCCTTGCATCCCAGGAATAAATCCCACTTGATCATGGTGTATATTCCTTTAATGTGCTGCTGAATTTGATTTGCTAGTAGTTTGTTGAGGATTTTTGCATCAATATTCATAAGAGATATTGGTCTGTTGTTTTTTCCTGTAGTGTTTTTGTCTGGCTTTGATGTCAGGTTAAGGCTGGCCTCATAGGATGAGTTAGAAAGTGTTACCTTATCTTGGCCGGGTGTGGTGGCTCACGCCTGTAATCCTAGCACTTTGGGAGGCCGAGGCAGGCAGATCACAAGGTCAGGAGATTGAGACCATCCTGGCTAACACAGTGAAACACCGTAGCTACTAAAAAAATAAAAAAATTAGCTGGGCATGGTGGTGGGCACCTGTAGTCCCAGCTACTCCGGAGGCTGAGGAAGGAGAATGGCGTGAACCCAGGAGGCAGAGCCTGCAGTGAGCCAAGATCACGCCACTGCACTCCAGCCTGGGTGACAGAGCGAAGACTCCATCTCAAAAAAAAAAAAAAAGGGTTACCTTATCTTCAATTTTTTGCTAAAGTTTGAGAACTGGAATTGCTTCTTCTTTAAATGCTGGTAGAATTAACTAGTGAAGCCATCAGGTCTTGGGCTTTTGTCAGAGACTTTTGATTTCTGACTCAATCTCATTATTAGTTAATAGTACAGGACAATTCTCTGGGTGGCCTTCGAGCAACCTAGTTCTCTCCTCTTTCTCACTCATTCTTATTTCTTAAGAATAAGTGTAGAGGCAAGGCAAGGTGGCTCACGCCTGTAATCCCAGCACTTTGGGAGGCTGAGGCAGGTGGATCACCTGAGGTCAGGAGTTCAAGACCAGCCTGGCCAGCATGGTGAAACCCCATCTCTACAAAAATACAAAAATTTCTTGCCTGCCTGCCTGCCCACCTGCCCGCCTTTTTTTGAGACGGTCTCCCTGTGTTGCCCAGGCTGGGGTGCGGCGGCGGGATCTCAGCTCACTGCAACCTCCCTGCCTCGGGCTCCTGTGATTCTCCTGCCTCGACCTGCCGAATACCTGGGATTGCAGGCACACACCACCACGCCTGGCTGGTTTTTGTATTTTTGGTGGAGACGGGGTTTCGCCCTGTTGGCCAGGCTGGTCTCCAACTCCTGACCTCCAGTGATCTGCCCGCCTCAGCCTCCCGAAGTGCGGAGATTACAGACGGAGTCTCGCTCACTCAATGCTCAATGTTGCCCAGGCTGAAGTGCAGTGGCGTGATCTCGGCTCGCTACAACCTCCACCTCCCAGCCACCTGCCTTGGCCTCCCAAAGTGCTAAGATTACAGCCTCTGCCCGGCCGCCCCATCTAGGAAGTGAGGAGCGCCTCTGCCTGGCCGCTGTGCAACCTTCCAAGTGTGAAGTGACAGACTTCGTTGTAGAATGAATGAAGACACTGGCACTGATTATATAACACCTTGGCAGCTATCTCAAGTCGTTGATAGTGGAGGTATTGGAATTATAGAAGAAAGCAAACACACAAATTTGACCAAAGGCGATTTTGTGACTTCTTTCTATTGGCCTTGGCAAACCAAGGTTATTCTGGATGGAAATAGCCTTGAAAAGGTGATATATGTATGAACGTATCTGATTTTTTTTCCCCATATAATTCTTACTTTGTGCATTTGATATTCAGTTGTGTTTGTAATCACGGAAAAATAAAAGCATATATTTTCTTTAAAAAAAATACAAAAATTAGCCGGGCATAGTGGCGGGTGCCTATAATACGAGCTACTTGGGAGGCTGAGGTGGGAGAATCACTTGAACCCGGAAGGCAGAGGTTGCAGTGAGCCGAGATCGTGCCATTGCACTCCAGCCTAGGTGACAGAGTGAGACTCCATCTCGGGGAAAAAAAAAAAAGACTAACTGTTGAATATACTGGGAATGCAATATTCCAAGATAAAGGAGATGGGTAGAAGAGCCCAGGCTCTCTTCCTGTCCCCCATAGAAACAGGATGCCCTTTAACATTTGAGCCCACTCTGTCATGTTGTTCCCATTGTCCCCATGGTATAAAACCCAGAGGGGCCAGGCACGGTGGCTCATGCTTGTAATCCCAGCACTTTGGGAGGCCAAGGTGGGCGGATTACTTGAGGTTTGGAGTTCGAGACCAGCCTGACCAACATGGTGAAACCCCGTCTGTACTAAAAATACAAAAATTAGCCAGGTGTCATGGCGGGTACTTGTAATCCCATGTGCTCGGGAGGCTGAGGCATGAGAATCACTTGAACCTGGGAGGCAGAGGTTGCAGTGACCCGAGATCACGCCACTGGACTCCAACCTGGGAGACAGAGTGAGACCACGTCTCAAAAATAAATAAATTAATTAATTTTAAAAACCCAGAGAGACAGAGCAAGACCACGTCTCAAAAATAAATAAATAAATAAATAATAAAACCCGGGGAGGTGGGCAGCTTTCTGGGGTCTCTCAGGTGCAGTGCACATGGGCACATGACACACAGGCCTCCATCCACCCTGGGTAGCTTTCCTGAGTCTTTCAGATGGCTTGTCCTGAATCCTAGGCTTCTGTTGTCCCTTGATGTCTAACTGTACGTAACAAATTCGCTGCATTTAACTTGCTTTGTGTGTATTCCATCTAACCAGACTTGTGAAAGTAACCAACGTGCAATGAAATGGCTTTGACGTATGGGTCTATCCAGATTTCCCTTTCTTCATGATTTAGTCCTAGCTTAGTATGTTTATGTTGCTAGTATTTTGTCCATTTCATTTAGTTTATCCAATTTGTTGGCATACACTTATGCAAGTTTTTGGTTAAGAACTACTTTTTGTTTCATTGATTTTTCTCTATTGTTTTTCTATTCATTATTTTATCTCTGCTCTTATCTTCATGATTTCCTTCCTTCTGATAACTTTGGGTTGAGTATTTATTTATTTGAGAGATGGGGTCTTGCTCTGTTGCTTACGTGGAGTGCAGTGGTGTGATCATAGCTCACTGCCTGCAACTCCAGGGCTCAAGTGATTCTCCTGCCTCAGCCACCTGAGTAGCTGGGACTATAGGCATAAACCATCATGCCTGGTTAATTTTTGCATTTTTTGTAGAGACAAGGTCTTGCTTGGTTGCCCAGGTGAGTTTTGAAATACGGGCTTCAAGTGATGTTCCTACCTTCACAATCTCAAAGTGGTAGGATTACAGGCATGAGCCACTGCGCCTGGCCTTGTTCTTTTTCTAGTTCCGTAAATTGTAAAGTTGTTGATTTTTTTTTTTTTTAAGGCGGGTCTTACTCTGTCGCCCAGGTGCTAGAGTGCAGTGGCATAATCATAGCCCATTACAGCCTCAAACTTCTGGGCTCAAGCAATCCTCCCCGTCAGCCTCCCTAGTAGCTAGGACTAGATGTGTCCACCACCACACCTATCTAATTTTTAAATTTTTGTACAGACAGGGTCTCACTATGTTTCCCAGGCTAGTTGTGAACTACTGGCCTCAAGTGATCCTCCTACTTTGGCCTCCCAAAGTTCTGGGATTATAGGCATGAGCCACTATGCTCAGCCTTGCAATTTCTTAAAATAAGACAACAATGAAGATTGCCCCATTGGTTGACTCTTCCTTTCACAAAGATTTCTCAGGCTGGGCACGGTGGCTCATGCCTGTTATCTCAGCACTTTAGGAGGCCAAGGCAGGTGGATCACCTGAGGTCAGGAGTTTGAGACATGCCTGGCCAACATGGTGAAACCCCATCTTTACTAAAAATACAAAATTAGCTGGGTGTGGTGGCACATGCCTGTAATCCCAGCTGCTCAGGAGGCTGAGGCAGAAGAATCGCTTGAATTGGGGAGGCAGAGGTTGCAGTGAGCTGGGACTGTGCTCCAGCCTGGGCAACAGGAACGAAACTGTCTCAAAAAAAAAAAAAAAAAAAAATTTCTCTGTAGCATGCACTATGCAGTGCCGTTTGATAGCACTTTACCCCCGTAGAACTTTTTTGAAAATTTGAGTTGGTCTTCTCAAAATTTGCCAGTGCTTTATCAACTCAGTTTATGTAATATTGTAAATCCTTTGTTGCCATTTCAACAATATTCACAGCATCTTCACCAGGAGCAGATTCCATCTCAAGAAACCATTTTATTTGTCCATAAGAAGCAACTCCTTATCTGTTCAAGTTTTATCATGAGACTACAGCAATTCAGTCACATCTTCAGGCTCCACTTTTATTTCTAGTTGTCTTGGTTAGAGGTTAAAATATCAACATTCTTTTTTTAAGAATGTTGTTTTTTAGTCAATTCTACCAAACATTTAAAGAAGAAGCAATACCAGTTCTCAAACTTTTGCAAAAAATTGAAGATAAGGTAACACTTTTTTTTTTTTTTTTTTTTGAGACGGAGTCTCACTCTGTTGCCCAGCCTGGAGTGCAGTGTCACAATCTCAGCTCACTGCAAGCTCTGCCTCCTGGCTTCACATCATTCTCCTGTCTCAGCCTCCCAATTAGTTGGGACTACAGGCACCTGCCACCATGCCTGGCTAACTTTTTGTATTTTTAGTAAAGACAGGGTTTCACCATGTTAGCCAGGATGGTCTTGATCTCCTGACCTTGTGATCCACCCACCTCAGCCTCCCAAAGTGCTGGGATTACAGGCGTGAGCCACCAAATATCAACATTCTTAATGGCATCTAAAATGGCGTCTCCTTTTCAGCAGGTTTTCAATTTACTTTGCCCAAATCCATCAGAGGAATCTCTATGATGGCAGCTACAGCCTTATGAAATGTATTTCTTAAATAACAACACTTAAAATTCAAAATGACTCCTTGATCCATGGGCTGCAGAGTGGAGGTTGTGTTAGAAGACATGAAAACAATAATCTCCTTATGTATCTCCATCAGAAGTCTTGGATGAACAGGTATACTATCAATGAGCAGTAACAGTTTGAAAGGAATCTTTTTTTCTGAGCAGTAGGTCTCAACAGTGGGCTTAAAATAGTCATCCATGCTGTAAACAGATGTGCTGTCATCCACTGTATTAGTCAGGGTTCTCTAGAGGGACAGAATAGGATAGATGTATATATGAAAGAGAGTTTATTAAGGAGTATTGACTCACATGATCAAAAGGTAAAGTCCCAAGATAGGCCATCTGCAAGCTGAGGAGTAAGGAAGCCAGTGTGAGTCCCAAAACCTCAGAACCACCACACCCCACTAATTTTTTGTATTTTTAGTAGAGACACGGTTTAGCCATGTTGGCCAGGCTGGTGTTGACCTCCTGACCTCAAGCAACCCACCCACCTTGGCCTCCCAAAGCACTGGGATTACAGGAGTAAGCCACCATGCCCGGCCAAAAACTAGACATTTTAATCTAATGTGGTAACTCTGGATATCAGATTTTCCTCATTCCTCAGGGTTTCTATTTCTTTCATTGTTTAGGCTGTGTCTGTCCCAAGAATCAGCACGAAATATAAACTTTTCTACTCAGGCCTTTTCTAATCCTGCACCTCCTCTCAGCATACATGGTGATTTTCTAGTTTCCCCATATATGCAGTTGCTTTTGAATGTCCTAGTCTTCAATGTCTTGCTCCCAAAAGGGGTTAAAAGAGAAAAATGAAGGAGGAAAAAATCAAGCTATGTGTAAACTGCTCCAGAAATATGTGCACAGCTGTCGCCATAGGACTGAGGGGTGAGGAACTGGAAGTTACTACCATCCTAAGAGTTGAAATTGACCAAAATTGACTACAATTTATCATCTTCCCCTGGAAGCTGCAAAATTTCAATAGACTCCAGATTCCAAAATAGTTACATCAGATAGATTCTGCCAATGCAGCTGCTGTCTAGGCCGGGAGACAGATTTCTGGTGCTTTCTATGCTGCTATTTTCTCCAAATCCTCTCTCCATTCTCCCTTTTTTTTTTGCAGTCATAGAATTTAGTTTTGGTCAGGGCATATGCTTAGTGAGAATAAAAACTACACATCCCAACCTTTCTTGCAGCTAGCTATGACAAAGTGACCAAATTTTGGCCAGTGGGCTGTAAGTGAAAGTAGTAGTACACATTTTAAAAGTGTCCATAAAAGGGTGCCTTTCTGCTATTCTAACTTTATGCTGAATGTGTAATGGGTGACTGGATTTTGGGCAGCCATTTTGGACTATGAAGAAGATACATGTTTATGTCAGAGAAACAAGAGGGAAGGAATCTGGGCTCTTGACATCACAGGGTGCCACACCAGTCCTGAACTAACTATAGTTGGGCTTCTTTTAAGTGAGAAATACATTTCTGTTTTGTTTAACCACTATTGTTTTGGTGATTTCTATTATAAACAATTGATCCTAATCCCAATTAAGGTATTCAACTCATTTCCTGGCCCAGAAAGCAATTTTTTAAAAATCAAGAAATAGCTTTGTTGTGACATCTCTTTTCTTTTATCCACTCACTAAACAAACATCCAACAGGGCTGTAATTTGGAGTTCAGACATGTTAGGCAGAATTCATAAGGGAGAGATGACATTATTAGACATGCAAAGGCTGAATCAGGAAGGTATTTGTTATAGAAAACAGCATCAGTGATTGTCTTAGTCATTCGAGATGTTATAACAAAATACCACAAACTGAGCGGCTTATAAACAACAAAAATGTATTTCTCATAGTTTTGGAGGCGCCTTCTCACTGTGTCCTCACATGATGGAAAGACTAAGAGTTCCCTTGGAACTCTTTTATAAGGGCACCAATCCCATTCATGGGGGCTGTTCCCGCATTACCTAATCACCTCCCAAAGGCCCACCTCTTAATACTACCATATTGAGGGTCTGGATTTCAACATACTAATTTGAGGGGGCACAAACATTCATAAGCAGTGATCCTGGGGTGGTCCCAAGTAAAGATGTCTCAACTTATGAGAAACCCTAAGGTTATAACCGGAAGATGTTAACTTTAAAATAAGGATTTGAAGTCTCAAGGAATTACTGAATTCTCAGTAACATCAGTATCTGAAAACAAATTTTCTTGTTTTTTTTTTTTTTTTTTTTTTTTTTTGAGACGGAGTCTCGCTCTGTCGCCTAGGCTGGAGTGCAGTGATGCGATCTCGGCTCACTGCAAGCTCTGCCTCCCGGGTTCACGCCGTTCTACTGCCTCAGCCTCCGGAGTAGCTGCAACTACGGGCGCCTGCAACCTCACCCAGCTAATTTTTTGTATTTTTAGTAGAGAGAGGGTTTCACCGTGTTAGCCAGGATGGTCTTGATCTCCTGACCTGGTGACCCGCCTACCTCGGCCTCCCAAAGTGCTGGGATTACAGGCGTGAGCCACTGCACCCGGCAAATTTTTTCTTTTTTTTTTTTTTTTTTTTTTGAGACAGAGTTTTACTCTGTCGCCCAGGCTGGAGTGCAGTGGTGTGATCTCAGCTCACTGCAACCTCTGCCTTCTGGGTTCAAGCGATTCTCCTGCCTGAGCCTCCCAAGTAGCTTGGATTACAAGCGTGTACCACCACACCCAGCTAATTTTTGTGTTTTTAGTAGAGATGGGTTTCACCATGTTGGCCAGGCTGGTCTTCAACTCCTGACCTCAGATGATTTGCCTACCTCAGCCTCCCAAAGTGTTGGGATTACAGGCGAGCCATCGCGCCCAGCCCTTTTTCCTGTTCTTAAAACTTCTAGTATAACTAAGATGATGCTATAGAACTTGAGCAATTTCTTTTCTTGAAGACTATTAGCTTAATACCATTTATCCCATAGGTCCAGTGAATTTAGGTTCATTTAACTCTAAACTTACTAGGGCCTATAATAACATACAGTCCAGGAGGTTCAACAAGAAAACTTTAATAGCATAATGATTGAGAGCATAAGCACTGCAGTCAGACATATCTAGCCTGGAGTCTACCACTTTCAAACAGTGGAACCCTGGAAACTTTTTTTTTTTTTTTGCAGTTGCATGATCATAGCTCACTGTAACCTTGAATTCTTGGGTTCAAGTGATCCTCCTGCCTCAGCCTGCCAAGCAGCTAGGACTACAGGGATGCACCACCATGCCTGGCTTTTTTTTTTTTTTTGAGATGGGATCTTGCTATGTTGCCCAGGCTGGTCTTGGACTCCTGTCCTCAAGTGATCTTCCTACCTTGCCCTCCTAAAGTATTAAGATTACAGGTGTGAGCTACCACACCCAGCTGAGAAAATTATATAACCCTTCTAGGCTTCAGTTCCCTCACTGGAGATAATGGATACAGATTTAATTATAATGTGCTTAGCACAGTGCCCGGCCATAAGAGTCACTCAGTAAAGAGTCATAAGATTCCAGGGTCCATAAGAAGAGTATGTGAAGAAGGGCCTCCAGAGACAACCTACCTTATCTCCTACAGATGTCCAGGATTTACCAGCTCATGTATAACAAGGAATCATACTAACAACATTCACCATGTTCTGTTGGCTCTTAACGTTCCAGTTAATACAGAAACTCTACCCCTGCCAATTGCCCTCCCCATGCATTGACTTCTGCAGATTCTCCAGTAGTGTCACCACAAACAAGTCCTTATCTTCCAGATGACGTCCGTATCATTCCTTCCTCTAGCTTCTTTGATGATGTTTGTAGTTAAGAGCTCCACTGCCTTCTAAGATGCATGGGGATTCCTCTCCACTACCTTTACATTTTCCTTTAAATGTTATTTTTCACCTTATAAAAAGGGTATCATGCTGTATGTAATTTTTAGGACTTTTTTCACCTAATGTTGTGCTGCTAATATTCATGCATATTGTTTTATGTCACTGTAGCTCATTTGTTTTGGCTACTGTACATTATCCACTCTTCTGCTGATGGGCACCTGGGTAGCTTCTAGGCTTTTGCTATTGTGAAAGTGCTACAAAGTATATTCGTGTTCACATTTTCTATTGTACATGTATGTTTCTTCCAGCATATACCCAGGACTGCTACTGCTGGATTGTAATAAGTGAGTGTTACATGTTACTTCATGTATTATTTCTTTTTTTTTTTTTTTTTAAGACAGAGTCTCACTCTGTTGCCCAGGCTGGAGTGCAGTGGCATGATCTCAGCTCACTGTAACCTCTGCCTCTCAGGTTCAAGCTATTCTCCTCTCTCCACCTCCCAAGTAGCTGGGACTACAGGCGCACGCCACCACCCCAGGCTAATTTTTGTATTTTTAGTAGAGATGGGCTCTCACCATATCGGTCAGGCTGGTCTTGAACTCCTGACCTCAGGTGATCCACCCATCTCAGCTTCCCAAAGTGCTGGGATTACAGGCATGTGCCACCACACCCAGCCATGTATTATGTTTTTCATATCTAATATTTATGACTTCCTGTCTCTACTTCATCTTCCCTTGTCTCTTTGAGAATATTTATTATGTTTATGTTTTGGTCTGCTCATTCTGATTCAAAAATATGTTTATGTATGTATTTAAAGGCTTGGAATAACACGTACACAACTATGTATGGTGGTCATCTTTGAAGGACTGCAATTATGAAAAAACCATCAGTTCAACTGTCCTGGACAGCATTTCATTTTATGATGTAACTGTAGAAAGCCTTGATCAAGATAAAAATAGGGATGACTTATCAGAAACTGAAGAATTTTCTTAGGAAAGCAATGTTTACTGAAGGATACCTTCATTCCAGCCATGATGAGCATCTGTCTTCTTAGGCAATCATGATGAAGCTCCACGGACAGTATAACCCATCTCTCCCACTCATCCCTGAGCCTTGGTCCTGGACTGAATGTGGTTAGAGGTTGTGGAAATAAAAAAAAGAACCAAAATAAGAACACTCTCCATAAAAGCCAAGCTCAGAGACTGGTCCTCTTTTGCTTAGGTACAGCAGGAGCAGGAAGGATCAACATTCTTGAAAGCATACCTTCTATTCATTTGGCTTTTTTGACTTGGGGTGCCAGTGTAGAGCTGAGCACTCCACTGCCCTTTCTCCACTCACAAATGTCTGCATAGGTACATGTCCGGCACTTCCAAGCCTCCTCCACGTCAACTCCCTGGGGCTCTCGGTGGCCCATCCAGTAGGCCATATAATGCTGCACCTTGGCTGTCACCTCCTTCTCTTCAAAGGCTACAATCTCAGTACCCAGCAAAGTGGCAGTCTCTTGGTAGATATACTCAATCTTCAAGATATCAATAACCGGGAGATCTGACAGTGTTAGAGACAAGAAGACCAGTTCCATGAGGTCACCCAAAGTCTTCACAGAGAAGCCTCCCTGCTGGGCATGCCTCAGCACTGATGGCCCCAGTGGCTTTTCCGGACACAACTTTGTGTGGTGGATTAGGCTAGCAGGGGTCACTTTTCCTTGTACCATGGCATCAAAGATATATTTGTATAGGCCGACTTGAAAACAGTCTTTCTTCTTCTGAGCTTCCAGAGGGAGCATAGGGCGCCTGCGTGTCTTGAGTTCCGCCAGCTCCAGTTCCCCCTTGGCTGTATAGTGCAGCTCATCAATCACTCCAACAAGAAGTACACCCTCCACTTCCCCAAACACTGGAAACTCTCTGATGTGCCCTTCTGACTGCAGGGTAGGAATCAGCAAAAGTATGTTTAGAAACTTAATTGCCCAAGCATCTTCTTTAGTGGTGACTGGGACAGTCACAAGATCATGAAGTTCTAGTTCTCTAGCTAGGTGTATGCTGGCACCAGTGTCCAACACAGCTGCCTTCTCAGGTGCCAAGAAACCAGGAAGCTCCTTCCCATATGCTGTTTGCAGTTCACACCAGTTCTGAGTAGCCAGGTCAGTGACATATAAATATTTAAGGTGGAATCTCTCCATGGGTGATAAGATATCCAATCCTCTTTTCCAGTTTTGTAAGCTTATGGGTTTGTCATCCTTCCCAAGGGATTTAGAAGATGGGCCAGGCGTGTTAACTAAAGCCTTTGACTCTTGGGCATCTTCTAGGTCCAGAAACTCCAGGAGCTCTGAGTCACTCAAGTCTGAGAACCCTGAGGCTTCTGCTGACACTGTCTCCTCTTCTCTTGTCTCTGCCATGGCACAGCTCTGGATTGGGCTAGAAGGGCCCTGCATAACATGTTAAAGAAATGCATTGTTCAAATAAAAACTTTCTCAAAAGCACTTTCAAATTTCAGTGAGATAAAAACAAAATCATGACAAATTATTTATTTACATTCTTTTAAAAAGCCAGTTTATTTATGACCAATTAGTAATGCCATAGAGTTATAGTACAGGTACGTATTGCTATAGAGTTCCTTATATAATCCATATATATCGCTTGGCAGAATTTTTTTTTTTTTTTTTTTTTTTTGAGATGGAGTCTCTGTCACCCAGGCTGGAGTGCAGTGGCGCGATCTCACCTCACTGCAAGCTCCGCCTCCTGGGTTCACACCATTCTGCTGCCTCAGCCTCCCGAGTAGCTGGGACTACAGGTGCCTGCCACCACGCTTGGCTAATTTTTTGTATTTTTAGTAGAGATGGGGTTTCACTGTGTTAGCCAGGATGGACTTGATCTCCTGACCTCATGATCCATCCACTTTAGCCTCCCAAAGTGCTGGGATTACAGGCGTGAGCCACTGCAGAATTTTTTAAGTGGAAAAATAGTTTTATTCCTGGATCTTCCACTAACATACTGTGTGTGACTTTGAGCAAATCACCTTTCTTGGCCGCAGTTTCTTCAGATATAAAAAGAGCTTTGAGGCCGGGCAGGTGACTCACGCCTATAATCCCAGCACTTTGGAAGGCCAAGGCGGGCAGATCACTTGAGGTCAGGAGTTCAAGACCAGCCTGGCTAACATGGTGAAACCCCATCTCTACTAAAAATACAAAAATTAGCCAGTATGGTGGCACACACCTGTATTCCCAGCTACTAGGGAGGCTGAGGCAGCAGAATTGCTTGAACAGGGAGATGGAGGTTGCAGTGAGCTGAGACTGCACCACTGCACTCCAGCCTGGGTGACAGGGCAAGACTCTGTCTCAAGAAAAAAAAAAAAAAAAAAGGAGATTTAAGGTTTGCCTTTTCTGCTGCAAAATTCTATTGACTTGAAAGAGTATTTCATTATTTTAAGTGAATATACATCTTTGTAAATGTAGGAACAATGTTTGAGAAGTTTACCATGGGCCACCTTCTACAATTCCCTTGATACAAAGTCCTTGATGAGCAAAATGAACCTCAACTACAAACTGTTCCTTGAGAAAAAGCAGCTCTGCAATAACTGTTTTTAAATGCAGTTCAAGGAACCTAGTATGGCATAATTCAAATATCAACTATATATAAATACAAATAAATATAGTCTAACACAAATTAATGCATGAAATAACAAGAGGATGTTACTGCGACACATGGAAATTAGTAGCTTGACTTCATAAATTATCCTGTTAATATTATAGAAATTGGTGTCTGTCACTAAACTGGGGTTTCCATTACATTTATTTTCTCCCTCCCAAGAAACTAGCTTATAGTGGGAAAAAAATCTGCCTATTAGAGCATTATTAAAAACTCAAAATTTACTGCTATAATAAAGAATAGTTATTGCGCGGTTATTTTTTGTGTGCCAGACACTGAGCCAAGTGTTTTACATCCAATATCTCACTACCCTACTGTGGGATGGGGATGGGTACTGTACTCTTTTTTTCTTTCAACTTTTTACTATAAAGATTTTCAAGGCCGGGTACAGTGGCTAAGGCCTGTAATCCCAGCACTTTGGGAGGCCGAGGCAGGTGGATCACCTGGGGTCGGGAGTTTGAGACCAGCCTGGCCGACACGGTGAAACTAAAAATACACCTCATGGTGAAACTAAAAATACAAAAAATTAGCCGAGTGTAGTGGCGGGCACCTGTAATCCCAGCTACTCAGGAGGCTGAGGCAGGAAAATCGCTTGAACCTAGGAAGTGGAGGTTGCAGTGAACTGAGATAACACCACTGCACTCCAGCCTGGGTGACACAGTGAAGACTCCATCTCAAAAAAAAAAAAAATGTTTTCAAACATACAGAGAAGTAGAAAGAATAAAACAGCGAACACCCATGTCCACACCACGTAGATGAACAACTGTTGACATTTTGCTGTATTTACTTCTTGTGTGTGTACTTTTTTGTTTTGGCTGAACTATTTTAAGGTAAATTACAGACATCATAATAACACTTTAAAATCTAAATGGTTCAGCATACATTTCCAAATGGCATTCTTCTTCATAACCACAATACTGTCTTACAAATGACATTCTCCTCATAACTACATTATCACATCTAACAAAATTAGTAATTCCTTAACATTCCAGTTCATATGTGAATTTCCCCAACTGTCCTCAAAATGTCCTAGATAGCTTTTCTTTAATCCAGGAAACAAAGACCACACATTATGTTTGTTTTGTCTTTCAAGTATTTTTTAATCTTAAAAAACTAGGCGGCCAGGCGTGGTGGTTCACGCCTGTAATCCCAGCACTTTGGGAGGGCAAGGCGGGCGGATCACGAGGTCAAGAGATTGAGACCATCCTGACTAACACGGTGAAACCCTGTCTCTACTAAAAGTACAAAAATTAGCTGGGCATGGTGGCGGGCGCCTATAGTCCAAGCTGCTTGGGAGGCTGAGGCAGGAGACTGGCGTGAACCCAGGGGGCGGAGCTTGCAGTGAGCTGAGATCACACCACTGTGCTCCAGCCTGGGCAACAGAGCGAGACTCCGTCTCAATAAAAAAAAAAAAGAAAAAAGAAACTAGGCAAATTATCTTATGAAGATACTTTTTTTAAGCCTTCCTCCTAACCCCACATATCTAACCTGCATAGAAAGTAAGCAAAACAAGATACAACCAGTCTACTGGTGTTTGACTTTGAGTGCCAGGAAAATAAATAATTTGACATAGAATTTAAGCTGATAGAGATAGCTATGAACCAAATGTCTCCTTCTTGCTATTCTAATAAGCAGTGAAATAAGGTGAATGCACCAACTCCTATGTCAAAGCGTAAGAAGTGATGCCCTGAAAACGTCATTAATATCAGTTGTGGTTTTGTTTAGCTGATTTTTAAATAGTCTAAATGTCACTAATGAAAGAAAACATAGCTAGAAGAAAAGTTATCTGCAATGAATAAAAATGATACAATAGTAAGACTTTTGCTTATAGAGTATCCTATAAAATTATTGCTTTACAGGATATTTCAATAGTAAAACACAGAAGCTGTACATTTGCACAAGTGTTATAAACTGTAAACGTGCTTTAAATAATTTCAATAAAGAAACTTTATTTCTGTATCCACCAGCCAGATGTAGCTGCTGAGCACTTAATATATATAGTACACATATTAGCACTCGATTAAGACAGAGCTCCTTTCTTTTTCCCCAAGGAAGAGATGAGAGAGTGTATCGATTCCCCCTGACAAAGGAGATGAAACTTTAGAAGAAACACCTATTCACCTGTGACTTAGTTGATCTTCCTCCTCATAGGGAAGGCCAGAATGCTGAAATGACAAGGCTAGGGAAGAGAAAGAAGTTCTGAAAGACCAGGTCTGCATTAAAGAACCTAAATTAGCAACTTAGGTCCTTGCTATGGTAGAACCGGAACTTCTGGTCCTTTCTTACCTGACCATTCCCTCACGTTGGGTGTTCTCTCAGATTGACACTGCACAGACTGTTACCCACCCCAGATCCTAGGTTACATAACGCTCGCCTCTCTCCTGGGGCAAACTCTCTCCATGATTTCTTCGTTTCCCCCGTACTCTAGATGCAGTGACTTGATGTGATCCCTGCTCCCTGAAAGTAAAAGGGTCAAACATAACCAAGGTCCCCAAGGAGCTCCGAGATCAGTTCCCTCTTCCAGCTCCATTCTCAACCCAGAAGCTCAAGCAAGAGACCTTATGACAGCGGCTCTTTCTCTCTGATGGGTTCCTGCCTTCTGCAGAATTGCCGATGGCAACATCCTGACTTGTTCAGTGCGGCCCGGACTTCTGGGCTCAGCGGGCGTTTGCCTTCAGGGGAGATCTTTCCTCTGGCCCTAAAACACTGTCTCCCAGGGAGTGCCATGCATGCCCTAAAGTGTACTGCGCACTTCCTACAGTTCTGGCAGAGCCAGGAATGAGAGCCGGGAGCCGTACACCTTGGGAAGGAGTCCCGGCCAACAGCACTGTGTTCCGAGGGCGAAGGTCCACAACGGGAACGCGGCCTGTGGGGGAAGACGAGACGAGCCGCTTCCAGGGAGCCGCGCCCACCAAGGGAGGGGGACGCGGCAATCGCAGGTACAGAACCCTAGGCTCCGAAACGCAGCCTCCCAGCCCATTCTCCGGCCTTCCCCTAACCTCGGATACTCCTCCGAACCTCGGACTCCACCTGGTTTCGCCGCGGCCTCGGAGCTGCTCCCGGCGAGGAGACTGATGAAGCCGGGCAGAGCGCGCTGCCGGAGCGGACTACACAGTCCGCCCGCCACTCGCAAAAAAGCCGCCCAGAGCCCAGTCCCAGAGTGCCCCGCGGCTGCTCACGGACCGCCTTCCCAGAGGTCTTCGCGGCGCCGCCTACCTCGCGAGGCTGCGGCTGGAGCAGGAATCTGTCTCTGTGGGCGGAGGAGAGTGCTGCTTATGTGAGAGCAGGCTTTGGGAGCTCGCTAAAGCAGGTCAGTCCCTCTGTTTGCGCCGCTTTCTGTGGGTCGCTTAATTCCGGGCGCAGCTGACCTTAAGTTCCCTCTCTGGCGAGGTCTGCCAGTTACCACCTGGACAGTCCGAGCAAGGTCTGGGCCCGTCCCTGCCCCCGGTGAAGTGCCGAGTCTCCGCTTGGCCATCCGTGGATTCAGCATCCCCACCTTAGAACCTCCCGCCAGCTTTTCCAGTAAGAGCAAAACCACGAACTCACTTTTGAGAGATGCTGGCGCTCCCCCCATCAATATTTTTTGTTGTTGTTGTTTGCTTACTTTTAACCTTTTATTGATAAATATAACACAATTTTATTCTGAAATATAAAGCAAAGATAAGTATAATTATTATGAACAGCCAAGTCATTAGAGCGAAAAAAGAATAGTGTCAGGTTCTTTGCAGATACACTTCCTGATAAAACCACTAACCCGACTTTTATGACACTTTGCTTTTCTTTTATTTATTTATTTTACCAAAAGCAGATACTTGACTCTTTGCTTTTCTTTACGGTTTATCACGCATACTTGAAAACTGGATTTATGACAAAGGTGGCATCATACAGCCATGGAGAAAAGATGGTCTATTCAATGAAGGCTCTATGACAATATGAAGGCCGGGCACGGTGGCTCACGCCTGTAATCCCAGCACTTTGGGAGGCTGAGGCGGGCGGATCACGAGGTTAAGAGATCGAGACCATCTTGGCCAACATGGTGAAACCCTGTCTCTACTAAAAAGTACAAAAATTATCTGGGTGTGGTGGCACACACCTGTAGTCCCAGCTACTTGGGAAGCTGAAGCAGGAGAATCACTTGAACTGGGAGGCGGAGGTTGCAGTGAGCCGAGATCACACCATTGCACTCCAGCCTGGGCAACAGAGGGACACTCCGTCTCAAAAAAAAAAAAAAAAAAGCAAAAAACAGGACCTCTGTCTCTCATTTCATCACAAAAATCAATTCCAGCTGGATTAAGACCTAAATGTGAAATCCTAAACTATAAAGCCTTCAGAGTATAATATAGGAAAATATCTTTGGACTTCAGAATAGGTAAATATTTTAAAACAAAAATAGAAAAACATTAAATTGGCCAGGCATGGTGGCTCATGCCTGTAATACCAACACTTTGGGAGGCCCAGGTAGGAGGATCACTTGAGGTCAGGAGTTGAGACCAGCCTGGCCAACATAGTGAAACCCCGTTTCTAGTAAAAATACAAAAAATTAGCCAAGTGTGGTGGCAGGTGCCTGTAATCTCAGCTACTTGGGAGGCTGAGGCAGGAGAATCACTTGAACCTGGGAGGTGGAGTTTGCAGTGAGCCGAGATCAGGCCACTGCACTCCAGCCTGGGTGATAGAGTGAGACTCTGTCTCAAAAAAAAAAAAAGAGAAAAGAAAGAGAAAGAAAGAAAAATTAAATTAAGACAACTACAGGCTGAGTGCAGTGGCTCACACATCTGTAATCCTAGCACTCTGGGAGGCTGAAGTGGGTGAATCCGTTGAGCTCAGTTCAGAAACCAGCTGGGGTAACATGGTGAAAACACGTTTCTACAAAAAATACAAAAATTAGCTGGGGGTGGTGATATGTGCCTGTAGTCCCAGCTACTCTGGTGTGTCAGTTGGGAAAATTTTGAAGTGACTTGTGTTTTAGATAATATTATTAATCAATTATAGGTCTCTTAAGTGTCATAATGATTTTGTGCTTATGTAGGAAAATGTTCTTTTTCTTAGAAATATGTAAGTTGAGGCCAGGCACGGTGGCTCTCGCCTGTAATCCTGGCACTTTGGGAGGCCGAGGCAGGCGGATCACCTGAAGTCAGGAGTTCAAGACCAGCCTGACCAACATGGTGAAACCCTGTCTCTACTAAAATACAAAAATTAGCCGGGCATGATGGCAGGTGCCTGTAATCCTAGCTACTCGGGAGGCTGAGATGGGAGAATCGCTTGAAACTGGGAGATGGTGGTTGCAGTGAGCCAAGATCATGCCACGGCACTCCAGCCTGGGTGGCTGACCGAGACTCTTGTCTCAAAAAAAAAAAAAAACGGAATTTGAGTGTATTAAATAGTCTGTTCTCATGCTGCTAATAAAGACATACCTGAGACTGGGTAATTTATAAAGGAAAGAGATTTAATTGACTCACAGCTCCACATGGCAGGAGAGGCCTCACAATCATGGAGGAAGGTGAAGGAGGAGCAAAGTCACCTCTTACATGGTGGCAGGCAAGAGAGAACATGTGCAGGGGAACAAACCTTTATAAAACCATCAGGTCAGCTGGGTGTGGTGCCTCACGCCTGTAATCCCAGCACTTTGGGAGGCCATGGCTGGTGGATCACCTAAGGTCAGGAGTTCAAGACCAGCCCGGCCAACATGGTGAAACCCTATCTTTACTAAAAATACAAAAAATTAGCCAAGCATGGTGGCAGATGCCTGTAATCCCAGCTATTCGGGAGGCTGAGGCAGGAGAATCACTTGAACCCGGGAGGCGGAGGTTGCAGTGAGCTGAGATCATGCCACTGCACTCCAGCCTGGGCAACAAGAGTGAAATTCCATCTCAAAAACAAAAACGAAACAAAACAAAACCATCAGATCTTGTGAGACTTATTCACTATCACGAGAACAGCATGGGAAAGACCTGCCCCCATGATTCAATTACCTCCTACCAGGTACCTCCTCCATGATCTGTGGGAATTAGGGGAGCTACACTTCAAGATGAGATTTGGGTTGGGACACAACCAAACCATATCATTGAGGAAATGCTTTTTAATCCATTGAGATATGAGAATGCATTTCTGGATTGAGCCTACAAAAACTTTCTGCCTCTTCCCCAACATAACCTTTCTTACTTGAGATGTAAACTGAATGCCAGGAAAACCCCTCCCCAGCCCTTTCACACATGGACCACTCTTCAGATGGAGTCTGAGGGGCAATGACACTGGGTAGAGTGAAGCAGAAGAGGTTTAGAAACAGTCATGGAATTTGTGGGGAAAATAAATATCCAAAACATAGTACCATATTCCCCAAAACTTTCGGCCTAAAGACTGTGGGTCTCAAAACTGAGAAAAGAATGCCCTTTTCCCCAAAAGGCTATCCTAGGAAGTCTGAGTCCTTAAGGCCCACCTGTATGCAAAAGTCACTGATTTGGTTCTTCATCTCCAGGTCTGTAACCATCAAAATACTGTTAGACACAAATGGCCCATTTTCCTCTGTGTCCATTCTTCCCTCCTTGGTCTTTTGGAGCACAGGATTGTACCCCTAACATTGTACTGACTACAGTCTACCATATATCAGAGTAAGTCTTTATGTGATTACTCCCAGAGCTGCACTGTCCAATACAGTAGCCACTAATCATATGTGGCTCTTGAAGACTTGAAATGTGGCTAGTCCAAAATGAAATGTGCTATAATTATAAAATTTACAAGCACTTTGAAGACTGAGTACAAAAAAAAGGTTAAATAACTCACTAATAATGTTTACATTGATTAAATTTTGCGATGATAATGTTTTGGATATACTGGTGATATGGTTTGGCTCTATGCTTCCACCCAAATCTCACCTTGAATTTTAATAATCCCCATGTGTCATGGGAGGGACCCAGTGGTAGGCAATTGAATCATGGGGGCGAGTTTTTCCTGTGCTGTTCCCGTGATAGTGAATAAGTCTTACAATATCTGATGGTTTTATAAAGGGGAGTTCCCCTATACAAGCTTCTTGCCTGCTGCCACGTAAGACATGCCTGCTCTTCCTTCGCCTCCCACCATGATTGTGAGGCCTCTCCAGCCTTGTGCAATGGTGAGTCCATTAAACCTCTTTCTTTATAAATTACCCAGTCTCGGGTATGTCTTTATTAGCAGCATGAGAACAGACTAATAAAACTGAGTTAAATAAAACATTTTAAAATTAAGCTGGGTGTGGTGGCTCATGCCTGTAATTCCAGCACTATGGGAGGCCAAGGTGGGTGGATCACCTGAGATCAGGATTTCAAGACCAGCCTGGCCAACATGGCAAAACCCCATCTCTACTAAAAATACAAAAATGAGCCAGGCATAGTGGCATGTGCCTGTAGTCCCAGCTACTCAGGAGGCTGAGGCACGAGAATCACTTGAACCCAGGAGGCGGAGGTTGCAGTGAGCCAAGACTACACTACTGCACTCCAGCCTGGGCAACAGAGTGACTCTGTCTTAAAAAAAAAAATTAATTTTATTTGCTGTTTTTTGTTGTATTAATGTAGCTGCTAGAAAATTTAAAATGACATATGTTTGCATTTGTGTTGTGGCTTACATTATATTTCTGTTGTACAGTGCTGCTCTAGAGTATCAGAGCCTTAAAGGAAGAGAATTTATCTTGCTCAAATTGTGTTCCTCACAGGTATAGGGGCAATAATTGGCATACTCTTTACATACTCAAGAGAACTCCATTGACAATATTCAGTATTTGAGAATCTTCTATTCCTCATATGACAATCAGCCTCACTCTTGAGTCAAACTCCAATTTCTGGCAATTGAAAGGGGCATTTTTAGTCGGAGAAAGCAGGAGGAGGTCGCCCTAGGCTAGGAAGTTGTGGGGGGTGAGAATGAGCTAAGCATGAATGACTGGGGCATGCTTCTGCTAAAAGAAGGCAGCTTCGGATATGGTACATTATGAACCCTTGAGTCAAGCGGTTTTCTCTTTCCATTTCTTGGATCTGTTTCTCCTGTGTTTGCTCCATATCCGGCAGCCTCCCTCCTCTTCCACTGCTAGTAGCTCCCAGGACCATGAAAGCCTTTCAGATTTGTGTCCATTGTGGGGAAAAAAGGAAGTCTGTTTCCCTAGTAGCTGAAACATAAGTACAGAAATTGTTCCTGATTGGTAAACTGGGGTTAAACTCTATGCCTATCGTAGCCAAAGTCTTCTAGAAAACAGAGCTTGAGGCAAGGATTAGATTACCTTTTTTTTTTTTTTTAATTTGGAAGGTGTTAAGCACGTGGTAGCAAGAATAAGAAAAGAAAAGAGGGACGTGGAGCAAGTAACAATGTAAAGCAAATTGAAATGGTAAGTTATTGCACTGGGCTATTGCCTCATATTGAGACGTGGTTCTCCCAAACTGATTTCATAGTAATTTTATAAAATTTAAACCCCACATTGTCACTTTCTGCTCTCAAATCCTATAGGATAAGGCTTATCTCTTTATTTAGTCAATCCAGCCAAGAATTCAAGGGCTCATCCAAGAAAGGTATAAATTTTGTGAGGTGTATCACATGTCATTTCCTTGTATGATGCAAACTAAATCTGGGAGGATGAGTAGGAGCTAACTAAATAAAGAAGTTGGGCTGGGCACGGTGGCTCACACCTGTAATCCCAGCGCTTTGGGAGGCCAAGGAGGGAGGATCACCTGAGGTTGAGTTTGAGACCAGCCTGGCCAACATGGCGAAACCCAGTCTCTACTAAAAATACAAAAATTAGCCAGGCACGGTGGCAGGCACCTGTAATCCCAGCTACACGGGAGGCTGAGACAGTAGAATCGCTTGAACCCAGGAGGCGGAGGTTGCAGTGAGCCGAGATGGTGCTACTGCACTCCAGCCTGGACGACAGAGTGAGACTCGATCTCAAAAAAAAAAAAAAAAAGGTTGGACAGAAGAGGAAATTGCACCATTGAGGACCAGAAACCATGAAATAGCATGGAATATTTAGGGAACCCTAAGATCTTTATAGCTGAAGCAAAATATGCTTGGGTGGAAATTTGGGAGCCACTTCTAGACAAATAGGAAATGCTCTATACCAAGTGGTCTGTACTAAGAAATTTACCTTTTTTTTTTTCTTAGAGAGGATCTTGCTCTGTCACCCAGGCTGGAGTATAGTTGTGCAATCTTGGCTCACTGTAACCTCTGCCTCCTGGGCTCAAGCAATCCTCCCACCTCAGCCTCCCTAGTAGCTGGGACTACAGGCATGCACCACCACGCCCAGCTAAATGAAAAAAAATTTTTTTTCTTTTTTTTTTTTTTTTGAGACGAAGTCTCACTCTGTCCCCTAGGCTTGAGTGCAGCGGCGCGATCTCGGCTCACTGCAACCTCCACCTCCCGGTTCAAGCAATTCTTCTGCCTCAGCCTCCTGAGTGGCTGGGATTACAGGCATGTGCCAGTACGCCCATCTACTTTTTATATTTTTAGTAGAGACGGGGTTTCACCATGTTGGTCAGGCTGGTCTCAAACTCCTGACCTCAGGTGATCCACCTGCCTCAGCCTCCTAAAGTGCTGGGATTATAGGCATGAGCCACCACGCCTGGCCTAATTTTTAAATTTTTGTAGAGAGAAGTTCTCACTATATTGCTTAGGCTTACCTTTATCTTAAAGTTATGAGAAATCATTGAGGGATTTTAAGCAATGATGTGGTTTGATTAGACATATGTTTTAGAATGATTACTCTAGAAGCAGTGGGGAGGCTAGAGAGATTAATCCAAATTACAAACAGAAACACCAGTTTGTAATCTTTTAAGCAGTTAGAAAGTGCTAAGAACCTGATTAACACATTGGTAATGGGAATGGAGAGAAAAAGATAGACTGAGGAGAATATACACGACTTGGTGACTGATTGGGGGAGGTAATGGATGAGACGAAGTTTAAGCTGGAGAATTGGGTAGATGGTAGTACCACTTCCTGGGTTACAGAATACAGATTTTATTGAAAAGATGATGAGTTGAGTTTTGGACATACTAACTTTGAGGTGACTATGGGATATCCAAGTGGAGATACCCAGCTGGACATTGAATACAATGATCTGGAGCTCAGGAGAGATTTCTGAGATAGAGATATAGAGTAAGAAGTATTGGGACTGGGCGTGATGGCTCATGCCTGTAATCCCATCACTTTGGGAAGCTGAGGTGGGAGGATCACTTGAGGCCAGGAGTTTGACACTAGCCTGAGCAACAAAGTGAGCCCCTATGTCTACAGAAAATTTTAAAAATTAGCTGGGCGTGGTGATGTGAGGCTGTAGTCTTAACTACTTGGGAGGCTGAGGTGGGAGGATCATTTGAACCCAGTTCAAGGCTGCAGTGAGCTATGATTGGGCTACTGCACTCCAGTCTAGGTAACAGAGCAAGGCCCAGTCTTTAAAATAAAAAATACAAATAAAATTAGCGTTTAAAAAAGAAGCGTTGGGATGTCAATAAAATAAACAGGCCAGGCACAGTGGCTCACAGCTGTAATCCCAGCACTTTGGGAGGCCAAGGTGGGCAGATCACTTGAGGTCAGGAGTTTGAAACTGGCCTAGTCAACATGGTGAAACCCCATCTCTACTATAAAATACAAAAAAATTAGCCAGGCATGGTGGTGCACGCCTGTAATCCCAGCTACTCAGAAGGCATGAGAACTGCTGAGGCATGAGAACTGCTAGAACCTGGGAGGCAGAGGTTGCAGTGAGCCGAGATCACGCCACTGCACTCCAGTCTAGGGGACAGAGTGAGACTTTGTCTCAAAAAAAAAAAAAAATCAACCAGACAAAATGTCTAGCTAGACAAGAGACTATGCCTACTGACACACCTCTAGAGAAGGACGTTTCTGTGATCAGCAAAGGGAGGGAATCGTGCCTATGGGGTAAACAGAATAAACAAACAGGCACTGATAACAAGCCAAGCCAGTGGGTAGGCTCTGAAGCATAACATAAGGCTTCCCGGAGCAGTAGTAAACCTAAAAAGTAAACATCTTTCAAATGGCAAAGTGTGGCTATACTCGGCCAATTAACAGCAGGTGTATGGAAAGCTAGGATGACAAATTTGGAATAAATGTGCTAAAAAATGTGACTCAGTTATGGGATGAGTAATTGAAGATGGTTATTCTCCATTTATGGGTTTAGATTAGGTGAGTTCCTAAACCCTTCTCAGCTCTAAACTCCTGATCCCATGAGCTGGCATTGAAGAATGGGTAGGATTTGGAACTCTACAAACACTAACCCCTTCCTCTGGGAACTGCTCTCCTGCCCTTCCAGCCACTACTCCGTCCATATGGTTCCCGTAAAAGCTGACGTCTCTGCCTACAATTGATTTAAGGGTTGGCACCTGACCTAGCTGGGCCAGTAAGAATCTTTACCCCAGGAATTTTACACCGAAAATGAGAAAGACAGCTTTTGTCTGGGTGATGGAAACTGAGAATATGTAAAATATGGAACTGACAGTAACCATGATTTGCAATCAGGTGTTTAAAAATGCAGGGCCAGAATGAAGACAGAAACAGAGGTGAAAGATGGAGAGGAAAAAACGATTTGGGTTTCCCAAAGTCCTTCAAGACCTGGTCCCAGTCCACTGTTAGCATGTATCACAGACCCTGAATTCCAGGAGATACCCCAATATCCTTCTAATAACATCATCCTCCTTTGAGGCTTCAGGTAGCCCCAGTTGATTTCTAGTTATTTGCAACCTAAAGAATCCTAACAGAATGACTTTAGTCAGAGCCCATATGGGAAGGAGGAAAGTAAACGGAAGTTGAAGCTATAAGGTAGGACTAGATATAATGAGGATCTTAAGTGCCAGGCTTCGGATCGTAACTGGAGTAGTGGCTGTGGGGAGGGACCTGATGGGAAATCCATTAACACAGAATCACTAAAACTTTCATAAAATGTTATCAGATTGAAAAATAAAACATGTTCAAAATCAGTGGCCGGGTGCGGTGGCTCACGCCTGTAATCCCAGCACTCTGGGAGGCCAAGGTGGGTGGATCACCAGGTCAGGAGATCAAGACCATCTTGGCTAACACGGTGAAACCCCGTCTCTACTAAAAATACAAAAAACTAGCTGGGCGTGGTGGTGGGCGCCTGTGGTCCCAGCTACTTGGGAGGCTGAGGCAGGAGAATGGCATGAACCCAGGAGGCGGAGCTTGCAGTGAGCCGAGACCACGCCACTGCACTCCAGCCTCGGGGACAGAGACAGACTCCATCTCAAAAAACAAAAAACAAAAAAAATCACTGTGCTGGCTTTGGTATTTAGCTTTCACCACATCATAAGCAATTTTAATTAATGCTTATTCATTAATTTTTATTAGAAAGTTGTGTCTCCTTCCATGTGTTAATTATTTTTTTTTAAGAGTGATTGTATTTTTTATTTTATTTTATTTTATTTTATTTTATTTTTTTTATTATACTTTAGGGTTTTAGGGTACATGTACACAATGTGCAGGTTTGTTACATATATATCCATGTGCCATGTTGATTTCCTGCACCCATTAACTCGTCATTTAGCATTAGGTGTATCTCCTAATGCTGTCCCTCCCCCCTCCCCCCACCCCACAACAGTCCCCGGAGTGTGATGTTCCCCTTCCTGTGTCCATGAGTTCTCATTGTTCAATTCCCACCTATGAGTGAGAACATGCGGTGTTTGGTTTTTTGTCCTTGCGATAGTTTACTGAGAATGATGTTTTCCAGTTTCATCCATGTCCCTACAAAGGACACGAACTCATCATTTTTTATGGCTGCATAGTATTCCATGGTGTATATGTGCCACATTTTCTTAATCCAGTCTAT
>NW_026652283.1:42102957-42271958 GCF_009828535.3 Hylobates moloch | reverse complement strand
TTGCTTGATAGATCTTCCTCCATCCCTTTATTTTGAGTCTATGTGTGTCTCTGCACGTGAGATGGGTTTCCTGAATACAGCACACTGATGGGTCCTGACTCCTTATCCAGTTTGCCAGTCTGTGTCTTTTGATTGGAGCATTTAGCCCATTTACATTTAATGTTAATATTGTTATGTGTGAATCTGATCCTGTCATTATGGTGTTAGTTGGTTGTTTTGCTCGTTAGTTGCTATAGTTTCTTCCTAGCCTCGATGGTCTTTACAATTTGGCATGTTTTTGCAGTGGCTGGTACCGGTTGTTCCTTTCCATGTTTAGTGCTTCCTTCAGGAGCTCTTTTAGGGCAGGCCTGGTGGTGACAAAATCACTCAGCGTTTGCTTGTCTGTAAAGTATTTTATTTCTCCTTCACTTATGAAGCTTAGTTTGGTGGGATAGGAAATTCTGGGTTGAAAATTCTTTTCTTTAAGAATGTTGAATATTGGCCCCCACTCTCTTCTGGCTTGTAGAGTTTCTGCTGAGAGATCAGCTGTTAGTCTGATGGGCTTCCCTTTGTGGGTAACCCGACCTTTCTCTCTGGCTGCCCTTAACATTTTTTCCTTCATTTCAACTTCGGTGAATCTGACAATTATGTGTCTTGGAGTTGCCCTTCTTGAGGAGTATCTTTGTGGCGTTCTCTGTATTTCCTGAATCTGAATGCTGGCCTGCCTTGCTAGATTGAGGAAGTTCTCCTGGATAATATCTTGCAGAATGTTTTCCAGCTTGGTTCCATTCTCCCGATCATTTTCAGGTACACCAATCAGACGTAGGTTTGGTCTTTTCACATAGTCCCAAATTTCTTGGAGGCTTTGTTCGTTTCTTTTTATTCTTTTTGCTCTAAACTTCCCTTCTCTCTTCATTTCATTCATTTCATCTTCCATCAGCGATACCCTTTCTTCCAGTTGATCGCATCTGCTACTGAGGCTTCTGCAATCTTCGCGTAGTTCTCGAAACTTGGCTTTCAGCTCCATGAGCTCCTTTAAGCCCTTCTCTCCATTGGTTATTCTAGTTATCCATTCTTCTAATTTTTTTTCAAAGTTTTTAACTTCTTTGCTATTGTTTTGAATTTCCTCTCGTAGCTCAGAGTAGTTTGATCGTCTGAAGCCGCCTTCTCTCAACTCATCAAAGTCATCCTCCATCCAGCTTTGTTCCGTTGCTGGTGAGGAACTGCGTTCCTTTGGAGGAGGAGAGGTGCTCTGTTTTTTAGAGTTTCCAGTTTTTTTGCTCTGTTTTTTCCCCATCTTTGTGGTTTTATCTACTTTTTGTCTTTGATGATGGTGATGTACAGATGGGTTTTTGGTGTGGATGTCCTTTCTGTTTGTTAGTTTTCCTTCTACCAGACAGGACCCTCAGCTGCAGGTCTGTTGGAGTTTACTAGAGGTCCTCTCCAGACCCTGTTTGGCTGGGTGTCAGCAGCGGTGGCTGCAGAACAGCGGATTTTTGTGAGACCACAAATGCAGCTGTCTGATAGTTCCTCTGAAAGTTTTGTCTCAGAGGAGTACCCGGTTGAATGAGGTGTCAGTCTGTCCCTACTGGGGGGGTGCCTCCCAGTTAGGCTGCTCAGGGGTGAGGGACCCACTTTAGGAGGCAGTCTGTCCGTTCTCAGATCTCCAGCTGCGTTCTGGGAGAACCACTACTCTCTTCAAAGCTGTCAGTCAGACAGGGACATTTAAGTCTGTGGAGGTTCTTGCTGAGTTTTTGTTTGTCTGTGCCCTGCCCCCAGAGGTGGAGCCTACAGAGGCAGGCAGGCCTCCTTGAGCTGTGGTGGGCTCCACCCAGTTCGAGCTTCCTGGCTGCTTTGTTTACCTAAGCAAGCCTGGGCAATGGCGGGCGCCCCTCCCCCCAGCCTCGCTGCCGCCTTGCAGCTTGATCTCAGACTGCTGTGCTAGCAATCAGCGAGACTCTGTGGGCATAGGACCCTCCGAGCCAGGTGCGGGACACAATCTCCTAGTGTGCCGTTTTCCAGGCCCGTTGGAAAAGCGCAGTATTAGGATGGGACTGACCCGATATTCCAGGTGCCGTCTGTTTCCCCTTTCTTTGACTAGGAAAGGGAACTCCCTGACCCCTTGCGCTTCCCGAGTGAGGCAATGCCTCGCCCTGCTTCGGCTCGCGCACAGTGCGCTTCACTGACTGTCCTGCACCCACTGTTAGGCACTCCCTAGTGAGATGAAACCAGTACCTCAAGCAGAAATGCAGAAATCACCCGTCTTCTGTGTCGCTGGGGCTGGGAGCTGGAGACTGGAGCTGTTCCTATTCGGCCATCTTGGCTCCACCCGTCCACAAGCAGTCTTATACACCAATAACAGACAAACAGAGAGCCAAATCATGAGTGAACTCCTATTCACAATTGCTTCAAAGAGAATAAAATACCTAGGAATCCAACTTACAAGGGACATGACGGACCTCTTCAAGGAGAACTACAAACCACTGCTCAATGAAATAAAAGAGGATACAAACAAATGGAAGAACATTCCATGCTCATGGGTAGGAAGAATCAATATTGTGAAAATGGCCATACTGCCCAATGTAATTTATAGATTCAATGCCATCCCCATCAAGCTACCAATGACTTTCTTCACAGAATTGGAAAAAACTACTTTAAAGTTCATGTGGAACCGAAAAAGAGCCCACATCGCCAAGTCACTCCTAAGCCAAAAGAACAAAGCTGGAGGCATCATGCTACCTGACTTCAAACTATACTACAAAGCTACAGTAACCAAAACAGCATGGTACTGGTACCAAAACAGAGATGTAGATCAATGGAACAGAGCAGAGCCCTCAGAAATAACGCCGCATATCTACAATTATCTGATCTTTGACAAACCTGACAAAAACAAGCAATGGGGAAAGGATTCCCTATTTAACAAATGGTGCTGGGAAAACTGGCTAGCCATATGTAGAAAGCTGAAACTGGATCCTTCCTTACACCTTATACAAAAATTAATTCAAGATGGATTAAAGGCTTACATGTTAGACCTAAAACCATAAAAACCCTAGAAGAAAACATAGGCATTACCATTCAGTACTTAGGCATGGGCAAGGACTTCATGTCTAAAACACCAACAGCAATGGCAACAAAAGCCAAAATTGACAAATGGGATCTAATTAAACTAAAGAGCTTCTGCACAGCAAAAGAAACTACCATCAGAGTGAACAGGCAACCCACAAAATGGGAGAAAATTTTCGCAACCTGCTCATCTGACAAAGGGCTAATATCCAGAATCTACAATGAACTCAAACAAATTTACAAGAAAAAAACAACCCCATCAAAAAGTGGGAGAAGGACATGAACAGACACATGCAGCCAAAAAACACATGAAAAAATGCTCATCATCACTGGCCATCAGAGAAATGCAAATCAAAACCACAATGAGATACCATCTCACACCAGTTAGAATGGCCATCATTAGAAAGTCAGGAAACAACAGGTGCTGGAGAGGATGTGGAGAAATAGGAACACTTTTACACTGTTGGTGGGACTGTAAACTAGTTCAACCATTGTGGAAATCAGTGTGGCGATTCCTCAGGGATCTAGAACTAGAAATACCATTTGACCCAGCCATCCCGTTACTTGGTATATACCCAAAGGACTATAAATCATGCTGCTATAAAGACACATGCACACGTATGTTTATTGCGGCACTATTCACAATAGCAAAGACTTGGAACCAACCCAAATGTCCAACAACGGATAGACTGGATTAAGAAAATGTGGCACATATACACCATGGAATACTATGCAGCCATAAAAAATGATGAGTTCATGTCCTTTGTAGGGACATGGATGAAACTGGAAATCATCATTCTCAGTAAACTATCGCAAGGACAAAAAACCAAACACCGCATGTTCTCACTCATAGGTGGGAACTGAACAATGAGAACACATGGACACAGGAAGGGGAACATCACACTCTGGGGACTGTTGTGGGGTGGGGGGAGGGGGGAGGGATAGCATTAGGAGATATACCTAATGCTAAATGACGAGTTAATGAGTGCAGCACATCAACATGGCACATGTATACATATGTAACAAACCTGCACATTGTGCACACGTATGCTAAAACTTAAAGTATAATAATAATAAAATAAAATAAAGTGTCATGTTATATATATATTTTATATATATATTTTATATATATATTTGAGTCTTTTAGTCCTGCTCTTAGAATACTAAGTAATAAAATTTCAGAGCTATGACTTAAGAATATAAGTATTTTTCATTGACAACTACTTTTGGAAAACAATCTCAGAAAGATAAAAAGATGTTTCCCTCCCCACTCTGGCAGCAGCAGGAGACATTAGTTCAAAAAATACGGTTTGAAGTAAGAACATACACAAGAACATTATGCTGTCTTTTACTGAAATGTGTGTGTGTGTGTGTGTGTGTGTGTATATGTATATTTCTCTTTCTATAGTTACTAATATGTTCTTGGAAGTATTACTTATACAAAGGAGACATGTAAGAAACCCAGATTGCTATGCTGTTACTGCTGCTAGGTTCTAGGAAAATACCCTTTAATAAACCTTTAAGATTTTTACTTGATAAATTTGTTGCACCATTACTAATATTTCAACTGACAGGTCTGTATGTATTCCTGAAAGATTTAATTTCTTATAAGATTTTTTTTAGCCAACACAGATGGATCATTAGAAATTCAAAATGTCAAATTCTAAATGACGACCAGCAATAATAATGTCTAATAATATCTATGCTCTGTAGGTCCCTGATTCTGGTCTTGAATAGGGGAGGAGGAAAAGAAGATGACAGGTGAAAAGAAAAGAAGCCATTTATGCATCCCTCCCTAATTCAGTATCCGAGCATGAGGGAGTGTCAAGCTAGTGGGGAAGAAGAGAAGGTTTAGTTTTGAATGAAGTTAGGAGTTTTTATTATTGCACTGAACTAAATAGGCATTTTACTAAAGTCAAGACTGTTCTTGTTATGTAAAGGAACGGGATCATCAATGGAACTCTTTGAGATTTCATCCAGAGGCTGGGAAAGAACATTCATGGTAGCTTTTATTATTACTTTCATTATTATAAGTTGAAGAAGAGAAAACCCAGGAAAATGTACAAACAATGATTGGAATTAATAACAGAGTCAAACAAGGTGGCTGCATAAAAGGTCAATATTCAAAATCAATCTTGTTATTACTTACCAGCAACATATTTTTTTTTTTTTTTTTTTTTTTGAGACAGAGTTTCACTCTCGTTGCCCAGGCCGGAGTGCAATGGCATGATCTTGGCTCACTGCAACCTCCACCTCCCAGGTTCAAGCGAATCTTCTGCCTCAGCCTCCCGAGTAGCTGGGATTACAGGCATGTGCCACCATGCCTGGCTAATTTTGTATTTTTAGTAGAGACGGAGTTTCACCATGTTGGTCAGGCTGGTCTCAAACTCCTGACCTCAAGTGATCTGCCCACCTCAGCATCCCAGAATGATGGGATTACAGGCATGAGCCACCGCACCTGGCCAGCAACATAATCTTTAAAAATATACCTGTTCACGACTGAGGCTTGGGGAAAAGAAAAGGAAAAAAAATACCATCTACAATAGCAACAAAATATAAGATTTTCAGAATCAATCTAACAAAAAATGTATAATATGTACAGGAGAAAATCTTGAAATGTTACTGAAAAAAATTAGGAAATATCAATAAATGGAGTGCTATATCATATTCCTGGAAAGATTCAATAGCTATTCTAGAAATTCAATTCTATTTCAATCAAAATGCCAGCAGAGTATTTGTGGGTGTGATTTGATGCTCTGATTATATAATTCAAATAGAACAACAAGGAGCCAAGAATAACTAGAACAATTTTAAAGAACAAGGTGGGTGAACTATCTCTACCAAATATTAAGTCTCATTATGAAACACAGTTTTTAAGACAGTCTGGCATTAGAGTAAGGACAGAAAAACAAAAGAATAAAACAACATAGAGAAACATGATAGAAAAAGAATATGCAAAACAGAAACAGACCCAAACATATACAGAAACTTGACAGGTGACAAAGCAGCACTAACTATTCCTGGACTGATATCCATGTGGAAAAAGTTAATCACATTTCCACCTCATACATACACATTTATTTATATAAAATAAATTCCAGATGAATTAAACCTAAATGTGAAAAGCAAAACTTTGAAAATATAGGAATATGTAGAAACATGTATGTATGATCCACATATATGATAAAATGGAGGATAGCAGGGCACAGCAGCATGCACCTGTAGTACCACCTACTAAAGATGCTGAGGCAGAAGAATCACTTGAGCCCAGGAGTTCGAGGCCAGCGTGGGCAACACAGCAAGACCCAGTCTCTAAAAACAATTTTTTAAAAAAGTTTACAAAAAAGAATAATAAGGCATAAAAGGGTTTCTTAAACAAAAAGCACAAACAATAAAGAAAAACCTGATAAATTCAGTAACATTAAATTTAGAAACTCACATCTATCAAAAGACACTAATTTTGAAAAGTCAAAGATGGGCCACTGACCTAGAGTAAACATTTGCAAAACATAAAGCTATCAAGATTGTCTAGAATGAATACACACACACACACACACACACACACACACATATTTTTCTACCAATCAATAAGAAAAAAGATTATAGAAACATTGGCAAGGGATATAAAGAGGTAATTAACAGAAGAGCCTGGCATTAGAGTAAGGACAGAAGAAGAGATGGATGGATGGTCAATGAACATGAGAAATACACTTCCTTTCACTGGTAACCAGGAAAATGAAAGAAACAAGATACCATAACCCAGTAAATTTACAAAAATCTTGAAGTTTGACAATAACAAATGTTGACAAAGATGCTGAGTTATAGAACCTCTCAAACCCTGTTAATGGGAGAATAAACTGGTGTAACTGCTTTGAAGAGCAAATTGGTAATACCTAGCAAAATGAAAGTGCATATATTCTACAACCCAACAATTTTGCTTCTACCAACTATCTTAGAGAAACACTTGCATTATGTATACAAGAAGTTATGTACACAAAGGTTTGCTGTAGCATCTTTGTGACCCCCAAATTTGGAAACAATGTAAATGTCTATCAACAGGAAAATGAATAAGAACATTGCGGTTTATTAACTCAATGGAAATGAATGAACTAGAATAACATACTGAGGAATATCACCAGTGTTGAATGAGAAAAGCAAAAGGAAGAAGTATATATACCATTTATTTAAAGAAAGAGAACATGCAAAACAATGCTATATATTGTTTAGTATGTATACACTGATATATAAACTGCTTTTACTACATTATACATGTAATAAAAGCAAGAAGACATGGGAATGATAATATTTCAATGCAGAGTGGTTATTTCAAAAGGTGTAAGGGGGACAGTGGAGCTTCAACTCTGTTTCATTTCTTAGTCTAGGGGGAAGCTACACAGAAATGTGTTATAATGTTTTCTATGACTTTCTGAATGTCTAAAATATTTCACAATAAAAAGCAAAGTTTGAGGAGATTGCTAGGGACCCCGAGATTTGGTGAGAAGGAATCCTTTGGTAATTTCTCTTACAGGAGTTTTCATAAGTAGCTGTTACAAAAAATTAAGATATATAAGTTAAAAAGAGAATGAGAATCGAAGCTGGAATTGTAAAATGAACACTGGCAAGAAGTAAAAATGGAGTGCAGGAAAATTAAAGATTTGTAGAATGCAATGAGAGTCTTGGAAAGAGATTAGTTTTCTGTGAAAATACCACATACATCTGACTGCTTAGAGAAAGCTTTAGATTGGCAGCCCTTAGGATACTGGAGAAAGGGAAAATCAAGCTCAACCTTAATGAGGACAAGACTGCTCTTTCCTCCAACTCCAGAGGGACTTTTGCAAGGGCTCAGTGAAGGAAAGGGGTAAGGAAGGGATGGGTGATACTAGTTTAGTGGAGGCTCTGTCCAGTGGTGTGAGCCCTCCCCACAGCCGAGGCTTTGAGCACTCTGACCTACATATTAAAATTCCATCTGCCTTGGTGATTTGGTTTGAATATTTATCCCCTCCAAATCTCATGTTGAAATGTGATCCCCAATGTTGGAGGTGGGGCCTGGTGGGAAGTGTTGGATCATGGGGGTGGATCACTCATGAATGAGTGTCCTCCCCATGGTAATGAGTGAGTTCTCACTCTGAGTTCACGTGAGATCTGGTTGTTTAAAAAGCCTGGCACCGGCCTGGCGCAGTGGCTCACGCCTGAAATCCCAGCACCTTGGAAGGCCGAGGTGGGCAGATCACAAGGTCGAGATCGAGACCATCCTGGCCAACATAGTGAAACCCCATTTCTACTAAAAATACAAAAACTAGCTGAGCGTGGTGGCGCGTAACTGTAGTCCCAGCTACTTGGGAGGCTGAGGCAGGAGAATCGCTTGAACCCCAGAGGCGGAGGTTGCAGTGAGCCAAGATTGTGCCCCTGCACTCCAGCCTAGCAACAGTGTGAGACTCTGTCTCAAAAAAAAAAAAAAAAAAAAAAAGCGCCTGGCACCTCCTCCTTCACTCTCATGCTCCAGCTCCCACCATGTGATATGCCTTTCACCATGATTGTAAGTTTCTTGAGGCCCTCCCCAGGAGCAGATGCCAGCACCATGCTTCCTGTACAGCCTGCAGAACCATTAGCCAATTAAACTTCTTTTCTTTATAAATTATGGAGTCTCAGGTATTCCTTTATAGCAACACAAAAACAGACTAACACACTTGGTCTCACCTGAACTGGGATCTCCTGGGCCTTCTTTCTCTGCCATCCATGGCTCTTCTCCTTTCTCTAACTGGGATATCACACTAGGTTTGGAAAGTTGATATCCTGCTTACGTAGTAAAAAAAAAAAAAAAGAGTGTGAATGTTTATGCTGAAGTCTAAGAACCATCCCCAGAATTTTGTTCGAGTCTTCTGGTATTCAGGGTCTCCACAGGTGGAAAGGGGTGGGTCTTTCTATTCTAACTCTGTGTAGTAAAGGTGTTCCCCAAGAAAGTCAAATCGGATATGCCCTCACTTGGTTTTCAAAGGGAATAAGACATCTTTAATACAAAACCCAAATCAAGCCTCAAGGAATCCACACATCAATAATTTAAAATAATGACTCTCCTGTAATGGGTGGGTTTCTGGATGCATGGATAACCAAGTCTTACCCACTGACACCAAGTTGCTGTAGTTCTCCAGCATCACCTCTCGGTATAGACTCTGGTGAGCAGGAGCCAGCTGCCCCCACTCTTCCTGGGTGAAGTCAATAGATATGTCCTTGAAAGTCAACAATTCCTAGAACATCAAACACATTCCTTTTTAGCTGGAGACCACTTCTGTTAAGTTCCAAGGAGTTCTGACAGTATTCTAAATTCTGAGAGATTCTAAACTTACTTTTATCAGGAGCCTTCTCTGGATCTGTTTGGAGATCCTCTGATCTCCAAATCTGATCAACAAAACTGTCTGGAACTGTAGTCTGTCTGGATCTCTAATCTGGAGATTACTATAAATAACGTAATATATAGAAAGACAGATGGTGATGCATGCCTTAGAAAACAATTAAGCAGGTTAAGAGACATTGGGAGAACCACAGTGAGGGTAGGATAATCTTTTATGTAAAGTGGTTGGGGAAGGCTCTCTAAAAGGATGATACTTGACCAGAGACATAAATTCAGTAAAGGAGAGAACCACATGGAAATCTGAGAGAAGAGCATCCTAGGCAGGTACAAAGGACCTAAGGTGACAGCGTCCTTGGCTTGAGGAACAGGAAAATGAACAGCATGGCTAGAGATAGCCTGGTTGATGAGAGTGGAAAGAGATGAAATCAAGAGAGGTGGAGATGAGGAACAGGGTGGGATGGGGATAGGGGTTCCCCCACCACCTCACGCACTTACTGTCACAAAGACCTATGCATTCTTACTGAGCTTGAATTCTGAGGCCCTGCTGGAGTTTAATGCAAAAATGAACAAAACTGTCTGGAACTGTAGTCTAATCCCTTCCTAAGCTCAAATGCTAAAAAGAAAAGCCCTCAGCAATTGTGGCATGGGATAATTAGAAGTATACGCAATCAAATTAAAGCTGCATGACAGCCAGAGCTCAGCCACAGCTTAACCACCAGAGAGATGAAAGGGTTTGGAAATAGAACAAACCAAAACAAATGAATAAACTGTATATATGTGTGTGTGTGTATACATACAGAACACACACATGTATGTATGTATATACACATGCACTCCTGCCTTGGCCCCTCAAAGTGTTTGGATTACAGGCATGAGACACTGTGCCTGGCTTAGAGATCACTTTTTTTTTTTCTTTTTTGAGACTGAGTCTCACCCTGGTGTTCAGGCTGGAGTGCAGTGGTGCGAGCTCAGCTCACTGCCACCTTCCGGGTTCAAGCAATTCTCCTGCCTCAGCCTCCCAGGTAGCTGGTATTACAGGTGCACGCCACCACACCCAGCTAATTTTTGTATTTTTAGTAGAGACCAGGTTTCACCATGTTGGTCAGATAGGTCTCGAACTCCTGGCCTCAGGTGATTCACCCACCTCAGCCTCCCGAAGTGCTGGGATTACAGGCGTGAGCCACCGCGCCTGGCCTGAGAGATCACTTTTTGCTGTGATATGCAATTTACCGAAGAGATAAAGTGCTAATGCAGAGATGCTTAGCATCACACTGAATTTTAAGTAGACACTCAAAACATCTGAGCTCACTACAATAGCCACAGGAGATAGCTATAAAATTTATCATACTAATGCAATATGTGTACTATAGTTTATTTTATGCAGTAGTGATTTAATACTGCATCTTTACATTTGTTTACATTTCTCTTAACTGCAAATGGCACCATGAATATAGTCTGTGCACATAAGCTTTGAAAATTTTTTACTTTTTATAATAGATAACGTGTATCTCTTATGGTAGTAAATGATAAAATAGACTAGTACCTACATATATTTTATGTATTCATAACATACCTAACTTTTTCTTAATTTTTTTGAGACTCTTAGGCTACACGGTCCATCTGCAAGTTTTTTCAAATTGTCACAAATCTCCAAAAAATGTTTCAATATATTTATTGAAAAAAGTCTGTATAGAAGCGAACCTGCACAGTTCAAACCTTCGCTGCTCAAGAATCAACTGTAGGCCGGGCGCAATGGCTCACGCCTGTAATCCCAGCACTTTGGGAGGCTGGTGCAGGCGGATCATGAGGTCAAGATATCAAAACCATCCTGGCCAACATGGTAAAACCCCGTCTCTACTAAAAATACAAAACTTAGCTGGGTGTGGTGGTACATGCCTATAGTCCCAGCTACTCGGAAGGCTGAGGCAGGAGAATCGCTTGAACCCGGGAGGCGGAGGTTGCAGTGAGCTGAGATCTCGCCACTGCACTCCAGCCAGGCGACAGAGCAAGACTCCATCTCAAAAAAAAAAAAAAAAAAGAATCAACTGTAAATGAAAATTCTACAAGTGAAAAATACAATATCTACAAAATTCATTGGATGGGCTTAAAGTAGATTAGACCATGATGAAGATAAGATCGGTGAAACTTAAGATGGGTCAATAAATATTATTCAAACTACAGTACCAAGAGAAAAAAATCTGTGGGATAATATCAAGTGGTCCATTATACATGTAATTAGAATCTCAGGGCTAGGTGGGGTGGCTCATGCCTGCAATCCCAGCACTTTCGAAGGCCAAGGCAGGAGGACTGCTTGAGCTCAGGAGTTTGAGACCAGCCTAGGCAACATAGGAAGACCCTATCTCTACAAAAAAATACAAAAGTTAGCCAGGCATGGTGGCGCACACCTGTAGCCCCAGCTACTCAGGAGCTCAGGAGGCTGAGGCAGGAGGATCACTTAAGCCTGAGAGGTAGTGGTGGGAGGGAGGAAGGGAGGGAGGGAGGAAGGGAGGGAGGGAGGGAGGAAGGGAGGAAAGGAGGGAAGGAGGGAGGAAGAGAAGAAGGAAGGGAGAGAGAAAGAGCAATCTCAGAAGAGAGAATAGGTAGAAAAAATATTTGAAAAATAATGGCTGAAGATTTTCCAAACTAACGGGAAAAAAAATTAACCCACAGATCCAAGAAGCTCAGCAAACCCCAAAAAGGATAAACTCAAAAGAAAATCACAGCAAGGCACAGTGGCTCATGCCTGTAATCTCAGCACTTTGGGAGGCCATGGTGGCAGATCACTTGAGGTCAGGAGTTTGAGACCAGCCTGGCCAACATGGTGAAACCCCATCTCTACTAAAAATACAAAAAATAAAAAATAAATAAAAAATAAATAAGGCGGGTGTGGTAGTTTACATCTGTTATCCTAGCTACTTGAGAGGCTGATGTGAGAGGACTGCTTGAACCCGAGAGGTGGAGGTTGTGCCACTGCACTCCTGCCTGGGTGACAGAGCAAGACTCTGTCTCAAAAAACAACAACAACAAATCACACCTATGCACATCAGATAAAAGTTGACATAAAACAGATACATCACATAAAAAGAATAACAGCTGCCTTCTCATCACAGATAATACAATCTAAAAGATAATGGAACATTTTTAAACTACTTAAAGCAGTCAACCTAGAATTCTTTATCCAATAAGACCCTCAAATAGGAAGATGATATAAAGAAATGTTTAGATCAATAAAAGTTGTGAGAATTTGTCACCAGAACACCCACATTATAAGAAATGCTAAACAAAGTTCTTTAAGCTGAATGGAAATGATGCAAGATAGAAACCTGGAATGAAAGGAAAAAAGGAAGAGTGCCTAAATGGATAAATATGAGGGCAAATACGAAAGACATATTTTTTTCCATTCTCATAATTTGTTATAAGACAGTTCGCTATTAAAAGCAAAATTAAGAACAATGTACTGTGGTGTTTTAACATAAAACAAAATGTATACTGATAAAACACTAAGAGTGGGAAGGAGTATATGAAAATATAATGTCTTTCATATCATATGTGAAGCCATAAAACATTAATTCAAAGTAACTGTGGAATGTTACTTTTGTAACATGTGTAATGTTAAATACAATTTGTAACATTCCACAGTTACTTTGAATTAATATTATATGGCTTCGCATATAATATGATTGTTTTTAGTGGTTGTTAGGGCAATCACTAAAAACAAATCAAAGAACTGGCCAGACTCAGTGGTTCACGCCTGTAATCCCAGCACTTTGGGAGGCCGAGGTAGGTGGATCACCTGAGGTCAGGAGTTCGAGACCAGCCTGGCCACCATGGCGAAACCCCGTCTCTACTAAAAATACAAAAATTAGCCGGGCATGGTGGTGGGAACTTGTAATCCCAGCCACTCGAGAGGCTGAGGCAGGAGAATCACTTGAACCTGGAAGGCAGAGGTTGCAGTGAGCTGAAATCATGACACTACACTCCAGCCTGGGCAACAAGAATGAAACTCCGTCTCAAAAAAAAAAAAAAAAAAGCAGGCCAGGCGCAGTGGCTCACGCCTGTAATCTCAGCCCGTTGGGAGGGAGAGGCGGGCAGATCACGAGGTCAGGAGATTGAGACAATCCTGGCTAACACAGTGAAACCTCGTCTCTGCTAAAAATACAAAAAAAAAAGAAAAATTAGCCGGGTGTGGTGGCACGCACCTGTAGTCCCAGCTACTCAGGAGGCTGAGGCAGAATTGCCTGAACCCAGGACATAGAGGCTGCAATGAGCCGAGATTGCGCCACTGCACTCCAGCCTGGGCAACAGAGCAAGAGTCTGTCTCAATAAAAAAAAAAAAAAAAATCAAAGAACTGTAGCTTAAAAGTCATTAGAGGGCATAAAATGGAATACTGGAAAAATGATTCAATGCAAAAGAAGGCAGAAAAAGGCTGGGCACAGTAGCTCACACCTGTAATCCCAGCACTTTCGGAGGCTGAGGTGGGCAGGTAACTTGAGGTTAGGAGTTTGAGACCAGCCTAGCCAACATGGTGAAACCCCATCTCTACTAAAAATACAAAATTAGCCGGGCATGGTAGCAGGCACCTGTAATCTCAGCTACTCGGGAGGCTGAGGCTGGAGAATCGCTTGAACCCGGGAGGCGGAGGTTGTAGTGAGCCGAGATCACACCACTGCACTCCAGCCCAGGTGACAGAGTGAGACTCTGTCTTTAAAAAAACCAAACCAAACAAACAAACAAAAAAGGCAGGAAAAGAGAAACAAATAAACAAAGGCTAGATAGGACAAATAGCAAACAAAAACAAAAGTATCCACTTAGACCCAACCATACTGATTGCTTTATTTTTTATTTTATTATTATTTTTTTTGAAATGGAGTTTTGCTCTTGTTGCCCAGGCTAGAGTGCAATGGCGCAATCTCGGCTCATGCAACCTCTGCCTCCCGGGTTCAAGTGATTCTCCTGCCTCAGCCTCCTGAGTAGCTGAGATTACAGGCACACGCCACCACGTCCAGCTAATTTTGTATTTTAAGTAGAGACAGGGTTTCTCGATGTTGGCCAGGCTAGTCTCGAACTCCTGACCTCAGGTGATCTGCCCGCCTCCAGCTCCCAAAGTGCTGGGACCACAGGCATAAGCCACCATGCCCGGCCACTTAAGCTTTTTACAATCTCGGTTTCCTCAAATAAGAAGTTCAAATGCTAATATCTGCCATCTAGGATTGGAATATATTACAGCTTTATTATAGTAATATGGAAGAAGTAATGATAATAGTCTAAAGAGTTATCGCTACATTCTACTTATCTGGAATTTTTCACTTCCTACATTTATCATAAACTGATGGGCTTAAAGGATTAAATTTTTTTAAATTGAAGTACAATTTACATACAGGAAAATACACTAAGAAAGTGTACAGTTTGGGCTGGGTGCAGTGGCTCATCTGTAATCCCAGCACTTTGGGAGGCCGAGGCAGAAGGATTGCTTGAGCTCAAGAGTTTGAGACCAGTTGGACAACACAGTGAGATCCTATTTTTTTTGTCATTTTTTTAATTGGCAGAGTATGGTGGCATGTTCCTGTAGTCCTAGCTACTTGGGAGGCTTAGGCAGGAGAATTGCTTGAGCCCAGGAGTTTGAGGCTGCAATGAGTTATGATTGTACCACTGCACTGCAGCCTGAGCTACAAAGTGAGACTCAGTCTCTAAAAAAAAAAAAAAAAATTTAAAAAGGTGTATGGTTTGATTTTGACATATGTAACATTATGTAATCAAGACAGAGAACATTTCCACCATCTCAGAACGTTCCCTCATGCCCCTTTTTAATCAGTATTCCACTCCACCTCCAGTTGATCCACCAGTTGATTCCACCCCACCCCCAGATCTCATTTAAAAATGAGATCTCTATTTTTAAAAAGAATATATGTTCTGTAGTTGTTAGACGTAGTGTTCCATAAGTGTTAATTAGGTTAAATTGGTTGATAGTGTTGTTCAAATCTTCCGTATCCTTGATGAGTTTTTATCTATTGGTTACATCAATTACTGAGAGAGGAGTGTTAAAGTTTATAATTATTGTGATTTTGTCTATATCTCTCTTTAGTTCTGTTAATTTTGCTTTATTTTGAAGTTCTGTCATCACACGCATAAACACTTAGAATTGTTGACCCTCTTATTATTATGAAATGTCCCTTTTTGCCTAGTAATACTCCTAGGCAAAATACACAGAAGTCCACTTTGCGTGATATAATATATGCCTCCAATGTTCTTTTAATTATTGTTTGTACGGTATAGCTTTTTTCATCTTTTTACTTTAAACTTGAAACTGTCTCAAAAAAAAAAAAAAAAAATCTAAATTGCCCCAGATCACCGAGCAACCAGACAAATGTTGTACTATCTAATTTCAGGACTCCAGTTCATTTCACTTAAAACTCTTCTGTCCTCCAATAAGATCTCCTCTTTAAGTCTTTCTTTCACATTTATTCTACAATTTTCCTTCCATTTCATCTCTGTTTCCAATAGGCAGTACAGACTATCCCATTTGTGACAAGCTGTTGTAGCTGCTCTCAGTGGCTACTCTAGCTTTTCTGCCCAGCCTGTCTGATGTGTGCACTGTGTAGCCTATTTCTTCTCTACTCCTCCTTTGGTTCTGGTTTGACCTCTGTTTTCAATATTACACTAAGGGTCACTCTCAAAGTTCACAGTTTAATACATGTACATCACTAAGAAAGTCAGAACCTTCTTACACATTTTGATTTTGAGTATTTTATTGAGATTTCTCTTAGATCTCAAGTGGTATCAGTTGGTTTTTAGGGGCTAGAAGTATACCACTCATTTCACTTTCTTTATAGAAAGTAGCATCATACTAGATTCAGATGCCGGTGAGAAACAAGAGGGACATGGAGGGAGACCCCTATGAGTAGGGAAATTGCCACCACTGGAGCCCAATTTTCTGTAAAAGGGCAACTTGCATTGAGCTCCTTAGGTTGAATTTGTTAGTCTTAATACCCTACCTCACCACCACTCCCACGTCTGCAAAAAAGACAGGTTACATACCCTAAAAAAATAAGAAGCAATGTCAAGAAAATGAGACAAATCCCTACTCACCTGGGATTCTGCTGTCAGGAGTCCAGGGGTCACTTCATCCTCTAAACTTTCTCTCTGGGTCTTTATGTCATCAGTATCCTGAGACAGCAGAGCTGGGGGAGGAAAAGAGCCATGAGTTTTGCATCTCCCCAAATCACCCAAATAGAGAGACTGCCTGCAGACCCACTCAATGTGGCTCCTCTGCCAAAAAGGTTCACGAAGAGGGACATCGAGAGTGACTCCAGATCAGCCTAAAGCCTCCTTAATGAGGAGGACCTGCTGCAAGTTGCTTTGGGCATTAATGTTTCCCAATGATCAAAAACTATGTATGACAGAACAAAGTATTTAAATGGAGAATCCTTTAAATCCCACTCCCCCCTCCAAAAAACTCTACCAATGCTCAATACTCATCCAAAAGCACAGCCCTAACAGGCCACTCCTTTGTTCAAAAATCCTCAAAGGTTCCCCACTGACAAGAAAGAAAAATCCAAACACTTCACCATGGACTTCAAGGCACTCTACAATCTGCCCAAAGCATATTTTCTCAACAATGGGTACTGCTAAACTACCATCCTTTATACATGGGGCACATCCACCCACCACATTATTAGTCAGTCAGACTAAAGATTCTCAGACTAAAGATTCCCCGTTTTCTTCAAGGCACCCACTTTTGTATCCTTTCCCCAAATCTACACAAAAAACCTAAGACATTCTTCAAGGCCCAAATCAATGCTACCTGCTCTGTGAAAATTTCTTAAATACAACCAGGCCGGGCGCGGTGGCTCATGCCTGTAATCTCAGCACTTTGGGAGGCCAAGGCGGGTGGATCATGAGGTCAGGAGTTCGAGACCAGCCTGGCCAATATGATGAAACCGCGTCTCTACAAAAAATACAAAAACCGTAACAACGTAAAAGTTAATTAAGGTCAGAAACTTCGATGAAACCCTTTTAGTCCAAATCTTGATATTGTGAATTGTACTCCTTTCAGTTTAGTTTCTTCTGAACTTTCCTTACTTAACTGACTACCTTTTAAAATTTGCACACATTATGATTAAAATTGGGCCTCTACTGTGATGATTCCCATTTCCTCTTATGTTTTAAAGTGCAAACTAAAATTCAAATAAACATTAGCATCAAGTAGTGCAGACATTTGCATGCATTTCCTTGATTCAATTTCTTGTGACTTTACCAGCTTTGAACTGGAATTGCACCATTTCGTAGATAAAGGAAACTAAGTATATTGCTGCACTTTTAAGTTTTCAAAACAGTGTTTTAAAATTGCACGATTTTTTTTTAACTCAGTTTAAAAAGACTAAAACGTTCTTTCAAAAGAGGCATCTAACGGTGTTCCTAATTCTGTATATGGGCTTAGGTGTTTTAACCAATAAAAAAAAAAGCTGCTATCAAACGTGAAAAAAGCAATGCAAAAATTAGCCAGGCATGGTGGTGGGCACCTGTAGTCCCAGCTGCTCAGGTGGCTGAGCCAGGAGAATCGCTTGAACCTGGGAGGCAGAGGTTGCAGTGAGCTGAGATCACGCCACTGCACTCCAGCCTGGGCAACACAGCGAGACTCCATCACAAAAAAAAAAAAAAAAAAATTACAACCAGAACAAAGTTTCCTGTCTCTTGTGTTCCAAAAGAACTTTCCTTAGGCTGCTTTCTATTATTTTGATTGAGGTGTATGCCTATGTCAATCCATTGGTAATCAGAATTAGAGATAATTATTCATTTTTCCATCTTTTAAGATCCTTAGCCAAAGTCCCTGCCTGACACAGCTAGAACAATAAATACTGGCTGAGTGTAAAGCATTAAAAATATGAATTAAAACACCACATGAGATACATGACTTCCTCCATCCTTCTATTTACTCCTAACCAGACCACTAAATAAGGTCATTGTTGGGCATCTCTCTCACAGTTCAAGATAACATGAGAGTAATCTGGCATGTCATTCCTGCCTCTCAGCAGATGAAAAGAAAAAACTGATACTTGTGATAAATATTGGGTTGGGGCTAAAATGACTGGAACCTGTGCAGGAAAACCCTTAGAGGACTTAAGGAGGGCAGAAATCTTAGACCTGTCTGTGAATCACATTCCCACACTCAGGCACCACTGGCGGGGAACACCTTGGATTCTGTCTTCCTGCCATATGTAGTATTTGAAGATGGGAGATGAGAGCAGCTGAAAGCACGTGTCCCAAGGAGTCCATGCTGGAGCCCAAGATTTTCCCTCACAGCTGTCCCTTTCCCAAAAACCACAAGAATGAACCCCCAAAGACTTTCTCTCCCTCCTCTCCACTTCAATGAAGTGTGTACCTATCTTTTCACACACAAATGAGATCCCCTTCTTCCCCCTCCATCAGTCCATTCTCACCTTCTCCTTCAAACATTTTAGTCACATCCTCCCACAGGGGCGCCCCCTCCGTGGCCTTCTTTGGATGTTGCAACTTCACCCAGGTGCTGGCGTCGGTAGGCAGGGTGATCAGGAGCTGCTGTGGCATGATGCCTGCCTTACTGGACTTGTCCACTTCTGGTGAGGAAATTGCCAGAAGCTCTTGATGAGACGCTTCACAGTTGTGAGGTGTTGCTCAGATTCCAATCACCCGCCCTCAGGACTTTGGTGTGTCCCTGCAGCACCAGGACCTGGAGGTTCCTAGAGGCTGATGTGACTTTAACAATTCTGGAAAACAAACTCCCCTTTAAATCAAGCACTTTCTTTGGGAGGCAGCCAGTTAGTTAGGTTTGAGTTCATGTCTCCATACTCTTTAGAGGAGCAAAAGGGAAAAGCTGGAGGGATCCAGAAGCACTTGGCTCCAGAACTCCAGAATCTGCAGAAATATATTTAAAACTGCAAAATACCCAAAACAAAAATATGTTATCCATGCAAAACAAAAATATATGAATAAATACAATACATGTTCCTGGATGTGGCTCTATCTCCAGTTCCATACATACATACACAAACATGCAAAGATGTACAAAAATGCACAGACCCTGCTTCATCTTCCCTCCTTGTAAGCTGCATGCATCTTCTGCCTGGACACAGACGGGGTTTAAGAGGGCAGGCTTTGAAATCAGACAGCCTGGCTTAGAAACCTGACACTTGCACTTAAAAGCTCTAAGACACTTCAACTCTCAGCTTCAGTTTCTTAATCTATAAAATGGAAATAATAATTGTATTCTATAGTTGTAATGTTGGTTGAGACAATGCTAGGCATACAGTAAACCCTTAATAAACATTGTTATAAACCTGTTATATTGCTGAATCATAGGATTAGTTTTTAAAGTTATTTTTAGAAACAAATCTGAATTTAAAGTTCAAAATATCTCAACTGACAGACTAATGACATAGCCGCATTTTGGCATGAGCAAGCAGTGACAGCCACGTCACCACCCACGCAGATGCCCAGCAGCTGGCAAGTTCCTTTGCACTACACTGGGAAGATGCATCTTGGTTTCAGAAATGTTGAAATTGGGGAAGAGGGTATGTCTTCAAATGGTGTAAATTTAGTATAATGAGGACTGTTGCAGAATGGTAATAGGCAAATTTGGAAACAACTCAAATCCATCATCTCAACCAACCCCTAGAATCTGAGCAGGTGCTTTGACCGTGACCAGGTCCAAAGTATACGGCACTCCAAGAACAGTCGGAGCTATGTGGGAAGGGAGCTGGCCCAACTTTTTGAAGTTGGTTGGAGAAGGATGGGTATGTGACTTATGGGCGTGTGTGTGTGACTATATGCAGAGACAGGAGCTGCGTGTGTTCTAGGAATTGGAGCTTGTGAAAAATATCCCACCCCTGAATACATAAAAAGTCTTGTTAGCAAAGTGCAGGAATTGTCTAATCTTACTTGGGAAACAGTTACTGTCTGAGAAGCTTCATATCGAAGATGCCCCACCCTCACAGTGCTCCCAGACATATCACCCTCGGACTTAAAGACTGCACATAGACTCCTACTCACCACATCGGCCTTGGACCCAGGTAGGACCAGAGACGGGGGCATGGGAGTGCTCGCTCTTGAGGTTTTCAGCGGTAAAGAGTGTCTCTTTACAGACGGACTGAGTGATAACAGATATTGTTCCCTCCCAGCCTTTTATAGACAGACCAAATCTCCACTCAACGCAATCATTCTCCAAGAAGCGTCCAGCGTTTAGGTCGGCTTCCTTCGGAAGCCCGGAGGACCCTCGGCCTCTGGAGTGGACGAGGGTCTGCTCCAAATTCCCATCAGGGGCCCGCCCAGGCGGGTGGGCTTTCCCAGCCGCTTCCCCAGGAGCGAGGCTTTGAGGGCCGGAATGGGAGGGTTGCCCTGAGCCGGCGTCTTGCAGACCCGGGCGAGGATACACCTCCCTGGCTGCCGCTTTAACACGGGGCCGGCGGCTGCAGCCAAGCCCACCCAGCCTGGCCTCTTAGGCCGCAGCCGGGTGTCTCGCCTGGTCTCTGCCCTCCGGCCGCGCCCTCTCGACCGCTTGCACCGCCGGCCGCTCTCTCTCCAGCCCTGGCGGCCCCGGGGCCCACCCCACGCGGCCCCGCTGCAGCAGCCACAACCCGCGCGTCTTCCGGCGGGTTGTGCGCCCCGGCCGCCGGCTCCGCCCACAGGGGGCGGCCACAGAGCCCTCCCTCTCCCGGGAAGCAGCGCGCGCCCTCGAACCCGGAAGCTGGAAGCCGCCCGAGCGCGCCCCCGAGGGCCGCCCGGAACCGTGGGTAGCGGCCACCCAGCCACACCGCCCCACGGTTCCTCACAGCGGTCCTTGGGAGACCTCCTTCAGCCTTTCCGGTGAAGCGCCTTCTCTGTCATTCATTCATTCACTCCATTCATTCATTCATTCAGTTATCTATCCTGATTGTGTAAGATCTACCCCCACATTCTTATAGGCCCTGAGTATACAGCAGTTAACAAAATGCAGTTCCTGCTTTCCTGGAACTTAATTACATTGAAATTAATTGACAATAACAAATAGAAAAATAAATAGATAATACCCCAGGCGATGGTGAGGACCATGAAGAAAAGGAAAGCAGAGTGGGGAGATGATGGGCCAGGATATTTGTATCAACCCACTGTAGAAAACAACAATAAAATTTAAAAATAAAATTCTGGAATACATATATGTGTGTGTGTGTGTGTGTATATATATATATATATATAATTTTTTTTTTTTGAGACGGAGTTTGGCTCTTGTTGCCCAAGCTGGAGTGCAGTGGCGCCATGTCGGCTCACTGCAACCTCTGCCTCCCGGGTTAAAGCGATTCTCCTGCCTCAGCCTCCGGAATAGCTGGGATTACAGGCATGCACCACCATGCCGGGCTAATTTTGTATTTTTAGTAGAGATGGGGTTTGTCCATTTTGGTCAGGCTGGTCTCGAACTGCGGACCTCAAATGATTCACCCGCCTCAGCCTCCCAAAGTGCTGGGATTACAGGCGTGAGCCACCGCACCTGGCATATATATATATAATTATTCTTGAGACAGAGTCTCACTCTGTCGCCCAGGCTGGAGTGTAGTGGCGCAATCTCCGCTCACTGCAACCTCCACCTCCCAGGTTCAGGCAATTCTCCCTGTCTCAGCCTCCTAAGTAGCTGGGATTACAGGTGCCTGCCACTAAGCCTGGCTAATTTTTGTATTTTTGGTAGAGACGGGGTTTCACCATGTTGGCTAGGCTGGTCTCAATCAAACTCCTGGCCTCAAATGATCCACCCACCTCGGCCTCCCAAAGTGCTGGGATCATAGATGTGAAACACTGCGCCCAGCAGGAATATGTATTTTTAATGTTCTTAAAAGAGTGTTATTAGTTTGCTAGGGCTGCCTTTAAAGAAATCACAGATTAGCTTAAACAACAGAAATTTCTCACAGTTCTAGAGGCTAGAAATCCAAGATAAAGTGTGGGCAGGTTTTGTTTGTCCTCAGGTCTATCCCCTTGGCTTGCAGATGCTTACCTTCTTTGTCTTCACATGGTTTTGAGGTAGGAGAGCCGCAGGACTTATTTCCCTGGTAGCTAAGGGATGAAGTGTAAAAACCTGCAAGAACCAGCAGATGGTGAGGAAAGAGATCCCTAGCCACCCTCATTGCTCATTATCGTAGGATATTCCCACCAGTGCCAAGACAGTTTACAAGTGCCATGGCAGTGACCTGGAAGTTACTGTCCCTTTCTATGGCCATGACCTGGAAACTATTAACCTTTTCCTAGAGAGTTCTAAATAACCTACTCCTTAATATGCATGTAATTGAAAGTGGTTATACGTGAATATAAATACAGTTGCCCAAAGCCCACACATTGCCAACTGTGAGTGCACTGCCTATGAGTTATCCCTGCTCCAGAAGGAACAGTGAAGTTCAATAAAAGATTACTAACACCACCAACTCACCCTTGAATTCTTTCCTGGGAAAAGGTAAGAATTCTCCTGGGCTAAGCTCGGATTTTGGCTTGCCTATCTTGCATCAGTTTCGTGCGTGCGTGTGTGTGTGTGTGTGTGTGCGTGCGTGTGTGTGTGCGTGTGTGTGTGTGTGTGCGCGTGTGTGTGTGTGCGTGTGTGTGTGTGCTGTGTCCAAATTTCCTCTTTTTATAAGGATACCAGTCAGATTGGCTTAGAGCACACCCTAATGCTTCATTTTAACTTAATCACCTCTGTAAAGGCCCCATTTCTGAACACAGTCATATTGGTTAGGGTCTTGTGAATGGGTCTGTTGAGCCCATAACAAGGTATCTAAGATATGACAAGATAGTAAGAGGTCCATCACAGTGGCTCACACCTGTAGGCCTAACTACTTGGGAGGCTGACGTGGGAGGATCACTTGGGCCCAGGAGCTGGAGGTTGCAGTGAGCTATGATCATGCCACTGCACTCCAGCCTGGGTGAAAGAGCAAGACCCTGTCTCAGAAGAACAAAAAAAAAAAAAAAAAAAGCCAGAATCCAGGTAAGTAATACAACTTGGAAGCTGCTTTTGTCCTGACGGCATTATTTACCTAGAAGGAAAATGATAATCATCCTTTTGAACTTCAAAGAGGAAAAAAATAAAACACAATGAGTGGTAAGTAAAATAGAAGACCTTCCTTACTGCTGGGCGTGGTGGCTGACGCCTGTAATCCCAGCACTTGTGGCCAAGGCGGGTGGATCACCTGAGGCTGGGAGTTCGAGACCAGCCTGACCAACATGGAGAAACCCTGTCTCTACCAAAAATACAAAAATTAGCCGGGCATGGTGGCACATGCCTGTAAGCCAAGCTACTTGGGAGACTGAGGCAGGAGAATTGCTTGAACTCAGGAGGTGGAGGTTTTGGTTAGTCGAGATCGCGCCAGCCTGAGCAACAAGAGCGAAACTCCATCTCAGAAAAAAAAAAAAAGAAGAAGACCCTCCTTGCAATAACTGGGACCCCAAAGGGCAATAGCCTCAGGGTGAGGATGAATTGAAAATGGAACAGCTTAAAAGGAATGTACAGACTGGATCAAATTGCCTGTCTCAGACGTGATCTTGGCTTAAGACTGTCTCTGACTATGGTGTCACCAGATGCTTGGCAAAAGCAGATATGAATCCTTTTTGGAGGAAAGCCTTATAATTGTAGGGCCCACATTTTTCCTACACATATGTTTTCACAGACAATGTCAAATACAGAATTAAAGATAACCAGGTACACAAAGAAACTAGACTCTTTTAGTGAGAACCAGCAGAAACACAAACATTGGAAATAGACCTGCAGAAACAACTGCTTTTGGAATTATTTGATGCAAACTACAAAATAATATTTTCTTGGGCCGGACACAGTGGCTTATGTCTATAATCCCAGCACTTTGGGAGGCCAAGGCAGGTGGATCGCTTGAGCTCAGGAGTTCAAGACCAGCCTGGGCAACATGGCAAAACCCTGTCTCTACAAAATATCAAAAATTAGCCAGGCATGGTGGCACAGGCCTGAAGTCCCAGCTCTTCAAGAGGCTGAGGTGGGAGGATCGCTTGAGCCCAGTAGGTTGATGCTGCAGTAAGTCACGATTATACCACTGCACTTCAGCCTGGGTGACAGAGCAAGACCCTGACTTAAAACATATGTGTATTTTCTTGCTTACCTATTAGAGTTTTTAGGAAAAAAAGTAAAATAAAATCATATTTTCTTTGCCTGAAGAAATAAAAAACATAACTTGGACAATTTTGGCAGGTACCTAAAAACTACACAAAGCGATAGAGCAGATTTTAAAAAAGAAGTAAATAGACTTCTATTCTATGATTGAGAAATATAGTAACTAAATTAAGACTCAGTTAATGGCAGATTAGACATTGCTGAATGTAGAATAAATTAAAAGGAAGGTAGGTCACAAGAAATTATCTAGAATAAAGTATTGAGAAACAAAAAATGTACTTTAGAGAAGACAGAGTAAGAGAGATAGAGAATACAGTAAGAGGATCGAACTAAGTTTAACAAGAGATAAAGCTAGGGCAGAGATAGTATTTGAAGAAATAAGGGCTGAATATTTTTAGTACCTATGAAAGCAACAAGGTCACAGATATAAGATGCCATATAACTCTCTGGTGGGATAAATAGAAGAAACCCTTTTATTTATCTAGTCAAAAAATCTACACCTAGTAGAAGAAATTCATGCTTTATAGTAAAACTACAAATTGTTATAGAACCAAACTGGGGTCCACTTGCCTGGTGCAGTAAAAACAGATATCCACACTGAGGTTGCAGTGGTAGAAAGGAAGGCATTTATTTGCAGAGCACCAAGCAAGGAGGACCAAGCAGCTAATGACCAAATTCTGACCTCCTCAATGGCTGGCAGGTAAGGGTTTTTAAAGGCAGGGGTAAATTTCAGGAAAGCAGAAGCTACAGGCAAAACTGTGAATCAATACCTGGAGATCACACGTTAGTTTTGGCCTAAAAGGGTGGGATATCTTGAAGGGGGGTGGCGTGTGGGGTGGGGATGGCTTACAGGTAATAGGTAGATTTGAGGATTTTCTGATTTGTACTTGGTTAAGGAAGAGAGGCTTTGTCTTAAAATTTGGGATCAGCAGAGGAAAATGTTAACTGGTTTGGGGCTATAATCCCCTCCAGGCCCCTCCAGAATAAATTTAGAGCAAAACACTGTGATCGGAGTTTAATCTTCAATTCTCCTTATGTGAGGTCTACTTGCCAGCAGTAGCTCTGTTCAGTTAGGGATCCTCAGTGGTGGGGTCCAGGTTTCTGAAAGACCACCCAGGGACATATGTTAAGATGTCATCTTGGCCAGGAGTGGTGGCTCATGCCTGTAATCCCAGCACTTTGGGAGGCCGAGGTGGGCAGATCACCAGGTCAGGAGATCGAGACCATCCTGGCTAACACGGTGAAACCTCCTCTCTACTAAAAATACAAAAAATTAGCCGGGCGTGGTGGCGGGTGCCTGTAGTCCCAGCTACTCGGGAGGCTGAGGCAGGAGAATGGTGTGAACCCGGGAGGTGGAGCTTGCAGTGAGCGGAGATTGTGCCACTGCACTCCAGCCTGGGGGACAGAGCTAGACTCCGTCTCAAAAAGATGTCATCTTTGGTTTCTATAGGGAAACCAAACATCTCTGGACTCCAACTTCCTTGGCTATTGTTTTAGGCTACTATTACCTTCTTGCTTAACAAGTTACTTATTTACTTTTCAGAGATAGCTAGGTGCCTGGAATTTCCTTTGAAGAAATTCAATATTTTCCTTTATTTCCATGCTTGGGGGTCTCCCTGGCCCCTAAGAAGGAGTCCCTGCTCCGTCTCAAAAACACTAAAGGCAAAGAGAAAATGGTAAGTGTGGCTGTGATGGTTTCTAAATATCGGAGACTCTCTCGAATGTGAGGCCAACTCACTTCTAACGAATGGAATGTAGGCTGGGCACGGTGGCTCACACCTCTAATCCCAGCACTTTGGGAGGCCGAGGCGGGCAGATCACGTGGTCAGGAGATCAAGACTGTCCTGGCTAACACAGTGAAACCCTGTCTCTACTAAAAATACAAAAAATTAGCCGGGCGTGGTGGCAGGCGCCTGTAGTCCCAGCTACTCGGGAGGCTGAGGCAGGAGAATGGTGTGAACCCACGAGGCAGAGCTTGCAGTGAGCCTGGGTGACAGAGCAAGACTCTATCTCAAAAAAAAAGAATGGAATGTGGTGGAAATGATGGTGTATGATTTCCCAAGCTAAGTCAAGAAAGACATTGCCGTTTCTGCCCTGCACACTCTTTGGTTGCTTGCTCTCAAGAAAACCATCTGAGTAACCAGGATTAACTTACCAGCCATGGGAGTGAGCCATCTTGGAAGCATATCCCGTTCCTTCAGGCAGCGTTCAGATGATTTCAACCTCGGCCAACGTCTCAACTGCAATTCATCTTGACTACATCCTTCGCCCAGAACCCGTCATCTAAGTAGCTTCTGAATTTTTGATCCCTGAACGTTCTAGTAAAAGAAATCCACACATTATGGTAAAACTGCAAATTGTTTTAGTGAGATTAAAAAATGTTTGTTTTATTAAGCCACTAAGTTTTGGGGTTCTTTGTTATGCAGCAATCCATAACGAATACAATGCATGGCACCACAATTAATAACTAACTCAGGTGACATTGTGGCAGTATTAAGTGGTATTAATATCATCAGTATTAATGAAATCCAGAAGATAGTGGGATGAAATCTTCAAAGTGTTGTGAGGAAATAATCAACAACCCAGAATTCAATGCACAGTTAAAAAAAAAAAAATCCTTCAAGAATAAAGATGGCTTGGCACATTGGCTCACACCTGCAATCTCAACGTTTTGGAGGCCGAGGAGGGTGGATCTCTTGAGCCCAGGAGTTCCAGACTAGCCCTGGCAACATAGTGAGACTCCCGTCTCTACCAAAAATTTAAAAATTAGCTGGACATGGTGGCACATGTCTGTAGTCCCAGCTGCTTGGAAGGCTGAGGTGAGAGGATCACTTGAGCTTGGAAAGTTGAGGTTGTAGTGAGCACGATTTTGCCATTGCACTCTAGCCTAAGCAACAGAGTGGGACACTGTCTCAAAAAAAAAAAAAAGAATAAAGATGAAATGAAGACATTTTCAGACAAACGAAAACAGAGTTATTTACCACCAGCAGACCACGTTAAAGGAAAATTCTCAAATTTTAACTTTAGGCAAAAAGAAAATGATTCCAGGCCAGGCACAGTGGTTCATGCCTGTAATCCCAACACTGGGAGGCTGAGGCAGGAGGCTTACTTGAGGCCAGGAGTTCGAGACCAGCCTGGCCAACATGGTGAAACCCTTTCTCTTCTAAAACTACAAAAATTAGCCAGGTCTGGTGGTGCATGCCTTTAATTCCAGCTACTCCAGAGGCGGCAAATCAGAGGTGTGAGGCAAAGTTTCAGTGATTAAATCACACCACACTCCAATTGGACAACAGAGTGAGATCTGCCTCAAAAAAATTGGGAGGCTGAGGCAGGAGGATCACATGAAGCCAGGAGTTCAAGACCAACCTGAGCTACAAAACGAAACCCTACCGCTGCCAAAGAAAAAGTAATTGAAAAACAAAAATTTTAAAAATGCAAAGAGGAAAAAAGAACAAAGTAAAAAACATATGACTAAATCTAAATCAATATAAGTAATAGACTAAAAATCTCAATAATCCATGAAGTTTAAAAAATAGATATAGCATACTGAGTATGTGTGTGTGTGTGTGTGTGTGTGTGTGTATATATATATATATATATATATATATTTTTTTTTTTTTTTTTTTTTTTGAGACAAAGTCTCTCTCTGTTGCCCAGGCTGGAGTGCAGTGGTGCCATCTCGGCTCACTGCAACCTCCGCCTCCTGTATTCAAGCGATTCTCATGCCTCAGCCTCCTGAGTAGATGGAATTACAGGTGCGCAACACCACGCCCAGCTAATTTTTGTGTTTTTAGTAGAGAAGGGTTTTGTCATGTTGGCCAGGCTGGTCTCAGACTCCTGGCCTCAAGTGATCTGCCTGACTTGGGCTTCCAAAGTGCTGGGATTACAGGTGTGAGCCACCAGGCACAGCCATGTTTTGGCTGGAATTTTTATATGTATTTTTAGCTGGAAGGGCATATTGCTGAATATGAAGACCAAATATAAAATTATAGTAACTAAGACAATGAGGTAGCTATTGGTGTAAGAATAGAGCAACTGAGCAATGAAGGGAATAGAGTCCAGATGCAGACATACACATAGACCACCACCTTGCATATGACAGGGGTGGGGAAAGGAAGGTGTTTTTAATAAATTGGTGCTGGGTCGATTGGATATTCATATTAACTCCTGGTTTACAACATATACAAAAATATTCCAAATGGATTGGAGAGATCTAAATATAAAATAATAAAACTTTTTAGAAGAAAATCAGAGAATGTTTTTACAACCTTAATATAGGCACAGATTTATTACATGCTATAGAAAGTACTAAACATAAAGAAAAAATGATACATTAACATAGATTAAAATTAAGGACTAGATTTTTCAGATACTGCTAGTGAGACTATACATTGGTACAACTATTTTGGAAAAGTATTTGGCAGTATCTACTGAAGCCGAATATTATGACCCATCAATCCTGCCCCTGGGTATATACTCAACAGAAATGTATAAATATGTTCCCTAAAAGATATATACTAGAATGTTCATAGCAGCCTGTCAACAGTAGAATGGGTAAATAAATATCGGTATATTCACATAATCAAGTATACGCAGCAATGAAAATAAACAACTACACACAATATTGATGAAGCTCACAAACATAGTTTTGAGCAGAAGAAGCCTGACATAGAAGAATACACACAGTGTGATTCCATTATTTAAAAGTACAAAAGCAGGTGAAATTAATCTATGGTGTTAGAAGTAACCCTTTTTAGGGTAGTGACTGGAAGTCGGGGGGCTCCGGTGGCTTCTGGAATGCTATAATTTCTGTTCTTAATCCACGAGGTGGTTATACAGGTATGTTTAATTTTGAAGATTCATCAAGATAGTTATCTCTCTATATATATGAAATTTTCTGTATTAATATTGTAATTTAATAAAGTTTTAAAAATGTATGTTGTATCTTTCAGAACTAAAAGAACAGAAGCAGAGCATGCAACTTCAGATTAGCAAAGAGGGGGAAAAGCATAATAAAATGTAATCAATCCAAAAGTGAATATCTATAAGAAGTGGGGAGCTGTTTTATATAGGGTAATCAAGGGACATCCCTCTGATAAGATGCAATTTGAACAGAGACCTAAAAGAAGTCAGGAAGTGGACCCTATTGATACCTGGAGAAAGCAAGCATCTTAGCAGAAGAAAAAGTCCCCGAGGTGAAAGCATGTGTGGGCATACGCATGGACTGGCAAGGAATCCAGGATGGCTTGAGGCAAACCGTGGTATGAACTTGGATCTATTCTGAGAGAAATGGGAAGCCTTTGAAGACTTTAGAACTGAGAAACAGCAAAGCTGATTTATGTTTTAATACAGTCATTTGGCTGCTATCTGGAGGATAATAAACTATGGGGGACACAAGTGTTCAGGAAGCCAAGTGAGAGAATAGTGAATTGGACTAAGTGGTAGCAGTGGAGATGATGAGAAAAGATATATTTTGAAGATTCAACTCACAGAATTTTCTGATGGGTTGAATGAAGAGTGTTAAAGAAAGAGGAGTCAAGGATGATTCTGGGAATTTCAGCTTGGGCAACTGAGTGTTCCCTTTTACTGAGGCAGGAAATATAGGGGATAGAGCAGGTTCAGAAATGGACGTATGAAATTTGAGATGCCTAATACATATCCAAGAATGAAGTATGCACTAGGAGTCTCAAGTGCAGACAGAATTTGGGGCTGGAAATATAAATTTGAGTCTTAGCAACATACATATGTGGAGTTGAGGGTGTTTGCAAAATCATGACCAAAAGCTGCACAGGGAAAGGAGCATGTGATCGGGAAAGGTCGGTGAAGAGATGATATGGCATTAGCACACGTGAGTTTGAAGAAATTTTCATAACTGGGTACCAAAATGTGTCCGCTGGAAAGAAATACTCCAAATTTTTTATTGTGATGAAAACCACATACCATAAAATTTACCATCTTTTTCTTTTTGAGATGGAGTCTTGCTCTTGTCACCCAGGCTGGAGTGCAGTGTCATGATCTCAGTTCACTGAAACCTCTGCCTCTCAGATTCAAGCAATTCTCCTGCCTCAGCCTCCTGAGTAGCTGGGATTACAGGCGCCCACCACCATGCCCAGCTAATTTTTTTTTTGTACTTTTAGTAGAGACGGGGTTTGGCCATGTTGGCCAGGCTGGTCTCAAACTCCTGACCTCAGGTGATCCGCTCCCCTAGGCCTCCCAAACTGTTGGGATTACAGTCGTGAGCCACTGCGCCCAGCCCATCTTAATCATTTTTAAGTGTACAGTTTAGTAGTGTTCAGTGTATTCACATTATTGTGAAACATCTCTAGAATTTCATCTTGCTAATATGAAGCTCTATACCCATTAAACAACAATTCTTCTTTTCCCTTTTCCCTCGGCCACCATTCTACTTTCTGTCTCTACTAGTATGGCTACCCTAGATACCTCATATAAGTAGAATCATACAGTTTTTGTCTTTTTGCCTCAAAGTTTTAACATTGCTAATATCTAGGTTCTGTCATGTTTGTTTTCTTTACCTATCTCTGTGCTTTCATAAATGAGCATTTACTTTTTTATAACAAGTAAAAAACACAAAATACAATATTAGTAGCTTTTATTTTTGAGTCGTTGAATATGGCTGGTATAATAAACCTGTTGTGTAGTGCCTATTACAAATGCCTCTTTACAAATTGAAATGTAAGACTAAGAAAAATTAAGTAATTTGACTAAGATCACAAAGGTAGGGTGTGATCAAGCTGGGATTTGAATGTAGTTTTTAATGATTCTTGAGCTCAAGCTCTTTACCACTCTGCTATGAATGCTTAAGATCTGGGAACAATTTAATATTGAGTGAAAAACAATTCCATCCCACTTCGTAGGGATGATGTAGTTCTGAATAAGGTCATATATGTAGATGTATATAGAGTGTGTTGACATACACAATCAATTAAGAAGGGATGACATAAAATGCAGGGTCTTTGGATAATTGATTAGAAATTTGAAAAGCAGAAATGTTTAGGCTGGGTGAGGTGGCTCACGCCTGTAATCCCAGCACTTAGGGAGGCTGAGGTGCACGGATCACCTGAGGTCAGGAGTTCAAGACCAGCCTGGCCAACATGGTGAATCCCCACCTCTACTAAAAACACAAAAATTATCCAGGTGTAGTAGTGCTTAACTTCTATATGTCTCTATCTCCTCATCTGTGAAATGGGAACAATATTAGCATTCACTTCAGAAGATTTCGAGAATTAAATTAATTGAAATGTATAAAGCACTTAGAACAGTGCCTGGCACATTGTAAATTAACGATAAATGTTAGCTACTGGTAATGACTGTGCTAGGCACACAGAGGACCCTTTTAATCTGAATATTTGTGTCCTTCGATTCTGAAAAACTGTCTTGTGTATATGTATGAATTTCCTACCATTCATTTTCTCTTCTCTTTATGAAGACTGGAAGCTTGGTCTTTACGTGCAGGGTGTTTAGGCCATTGATATGGTTTGGCTCTGTGTCCCCACCCAAATCTCATCTCAATTTGTAATCCCCATGTGTCAAGGGAGAAAGGTGATTGGATCACGGGGATAATTTCTCCCATGGTGTTCTTGTGACAGTAAGTTCTCATGAGATCTGATGGTTTTATGTCTTTGGAAGTTCCTCCTTCACTTTTCTCTCTCCTGCCACTTCCTGAAGGATTTGCTTCTCCTTCTCCTTCTGCCGTGATTGTAAGTTTCCTGAGACCTCTCCAGCCATGTGGAACTATGAGTCAATTAAACCTCTTTCCTTTATAAATTGCCCAGTGTTGGGTATTTCTTTATAGCAGTGTGAAAGTGGACTAATACAGTAAATTGACCTCTATGATTCACTGAAGTATCCACAAATGTCAGTACCTTTTCTTCAGAGCCATCCAGTTTCTTTCTCTCTCTCTCTCCCTTCCTTGCTTCCTTCCTTGTTGTTTTTTTTTTGTTTTTTTTTTTTGAGATGGAGTCTCACTCTGTCACCTAGGTTGGAGTGCAGTAGAGCAATCTTGGTTCACTGCAACCTCTGCCTCCCAGGCTCAAGCAATCCTCCCCCTTCAGCCTCCTGAGTAGCTGGGGCCACAGGTGCATGCCACCATGCCTGGCTAAATTTTCGTATTTTCGGTAGAGATGGGGTTTTGCCATGTTGCTCATGCTAGTGTTGAACTTCTGAGCTCAGGAGATCTACCAGCTTTGGCCTCCCAAAGTGCTAGGATTACAGGCATGAGCCACCACGTCCAGCCTGCCAACCAGTTTCCCCAGAGGATTCCTCCAATCTCCTGCTGGGGTTGGATGGAAGACGGCTGAAGGGATGAAAGCCTGGTTTTCACTATAAAAGGGTGCTGAGGGCCCCACAGTTCAATATGCAGCCTTACATTAGTCCCCATTTCAGCCATATTTTTACCCCAGTCTCTACTGTCTGGTGTCCGTGATTCTAGAACAGCTCTGCAATCAAGGACACCAAAGTCAATCCACAAATCACTAACATGACATGAAATTTTTACTGGCACATAGTGAAGTGAGAAAAGTAAGGACAAATTTGGGAGTTTGTCATAAAGCTGATATAATATACAGGGCTGCTCCTGGCTGGACATGGTGGCTCACGTCTGTAATCCCAGCACATTGGGAGACCGGTTACAGCACATTGCTGTAATCCCAGCACACTGAGACCGGTCCTAGCACATTGGGAGGCTGGTCTCCTTTGGGATGAGGAAAGGATAATGGGATAAAGAAAGGCATGAGGGAGGAATGTGTGCGTAACAGCCAGCTGTATGGGTAGGTGAGGGGGTCTAAGGATCTGACATTAGAATTTCAATGAATCCCCGTTTTCAGCCCTCTTTCTTCCATAATGCCCACTGTCTCCAAGGCCTCTGTCTTCCCAGGAACATCCTTGTGCCAGTATACTTTTCTGCAGGCTCTGCTACGTCAGTCACCACTCTTCTATTTTCTCACCACCAAAAACTTGACACCTCATGTCTGCTTCTATATTCTCCTCTATTGTCTTTTATACGCTCCATTTTGCTTATGCATTCAGGTTCACGAAATAAAGATAAACTCATGTTGTTAATCAGCTATATTTAAATGCATTTTAAACAAATTAGGCTGGGCACAGTGGCTCACGCTTGTAATTCCAGCACTTTTGGAGGCTGAGGCAGGTGACTGCCTGAGCTCAGGCGTTTGAAACCAGCCTGGGAAACATGGCAAAACCCCATCCTACAAAAAATACAAAAATTAGCCAGGTGTGGTGGTATGTGCCTGTAGTCTCAGCTACTCAGGGGGTTGAGGTGGAAGGATCACTTGAGCCCAGGAAGTTGAGGCCGCAGTGAGCCATGATCATGCTGCTGCACTCCAACCTGAGCAACATAGTGAGACTTTGTCTCAACAAACAAACAAAAACAACCAAACCAAATTAACATGGAAATACCCTTTTATCTTAAAGTATGTCAGTTATGATTCTCAAAGGTATATGATTCTCAAATATTGGTCCACTTGCACAGAAAAGAAAAAGGAAACAAACAAAAAATATTTCCTCACATATAAAATGTAGGTAGGAAAGTATATGGATAACATTTATTTTCATCATGGATACATAGTTCAATTCAGTTCAAATCAAAACCATTCAATACATATTTACTGAGTCCCTTCTGTGTGCCAGGCACTGTTTTAGGCACTTGTGATACATCAGTGAGCAAAACAAAGGCCCCTGCGCCCATGGAGCTTACATTATAGCCAGGAGAAACAACAGTAAACAATAAACACAAATATGTGAAGTATCTAGGGTGTTAGGTGATAGGTGAAATGAAAAACATAGAGCAGGTGAAAGGGGTATGGGATTTCTCGATTTGGAAGGTAGACAGCTGCAGTATTAAATAGTATAGACAGGATAGGCTTCAGTAAGAAGGCAACAATTGAGCAAGGATGAAAAGGTAAGGGTATAGGGCATCTGCAACAGCTGGTGAAAGGGTCCAAAGGTTAGAACAAGGCTGGAGTTCGGGAGAGGTCTGGGCTTGAGATGCGAATCTGGCAGTTGTTAAACAGAGATGGTATTTTAAGCCAAAGACTGTATGAGATCACTGAGGCAGGAACTACAGAGAAAAGTCATAGTCATGTCTTTCAGGGAAATAAGCAATTGGAGAAATTCAAATTCTTGGGAAATCTAAGACCATAGAAACACGGCAGGACAATTTTAAGAAATAGTGTATACCCCCACTCTTTTTCTGCCCATCAAAGTCATATAGGACTTCAGAGTTAGAGGCCAGCTTTTTTTTAAGTAAATGTGGTAATATAAAAAATTCTAGAGACACTGGTATATATTCTGGATTTATAGCTTTACTTTGGATAATTCACACAACACTCATGTTTTTGTTCTATTTCCACATAAAACAATAAGAAGTTGAACTTGACTCACTTCCAATTATGTCTGTAAGGATGGAGTATCTATTTCATTAAGTACAGTGAAGCATTAGGAGCCAATTCCTCCACTTTCCATATTTCCCTGCCTGAGCATGGCTCCTGCAGTCACCTCTCTCTGGTCCTCTTTGGTGGGCCTCTTGATATGTTGTCCTAGGGGCGATCTTAAGAGACACTTCCACTTGATACAAAGCATATTTCAAATCTAACATTGTATGCTTGGCAAAGGAAAAGTTAAATATAGCTATCCAAAAGGTTTCTCCCCAGAATAAAGTCTCAATATATCTCTCTTCAAAAAGGCATCATTATGTTTTAAGGAACTGTGGTTAATTTTTGTAGGTATAATAATGGCATTGTGGTTATGTTTTTGAAGAGTGCTCGTTTTTTAGAGATACGTCTCAAAATATTTATGGATTAACGACAATAAAAAAAACCCATCATTATAGATGGAAGTCTGCATAAATATCTCCAAAAATAACTCCTAGGCTCCAAGGCAGCATTACAAATGCAGTGTTTAAAGAATTATTGCAACAAAATACTAAAGGAATTGCTAAGGAAATAATTTATGGCATATACACTTACTAATCTGATACTAAATGATAGTCTGTTGTCACTTCTAATCATTTTACATACTCTATGGTGGGGGGGAGTGAAAAATGACAGCCCTTGAGCCAAATGAAACCTAACAGCTGTTTTTAAAATGCTAAAATGCAGTTTATGGGAACCACTATTGCACACATTCACCAGTGGGTCTCACCCAGGGACAATTTTGGCCTCCAGGTACACCTGGCAATGTCTGGAGACATTTTTGGCTGTCACAACTGGGGAAGGGAGAATCAGCATTGAATGCTGGCATCTTGTGGGTAGAGGCCAAGGATGCCCCTAAACATCCCAGGATGCACAGGGCAGCTTCCTATAGCAAAGTATTATCCAGTCCAAAATATTTGCAGGGCCAAGGTTCGATACTCTAGTTTATATATTGTCTCTGGCTGTTTTTGTACTAAAATGGGTAAGTTGAATAGTCGTGACAGGGACCACATGGCCCACAACACCTAACGTATTTACTATCTGGCCCTTTACAGAAAGTTTGCCAATTCTTGCTCTATAGAGAACCATAAAATATAAATAAGTATCTCATATACAGTAAGTTATCTGTCAATTCTAGAACACTCCCTTTAACATTTTTTCTTCAGAAATGAGAATCAATATTTTAATTTCTACCTCTTCTAGCTATATAAAGGGCTAGAGTAAAAGGCTGTACTATATTTTATTCTGACTTATTAAAGGGATACTTAAAACAGTGTTTCTCAAAAGTCAACCCACAGATCATTAACATGCCACGAAATTTCACTGGCACATAGTGAACTGAGAAAAGTAAAGACAAATGTGGAAGTTTGTCATAAAGCTGACATAATATAAAAGGCTGTTCCTGGCCGGACATGGTGGCTCATGTCTGTAATCGCAGCATATTGAGAGACTGAGGAGGGAGAACTGCTTGGAGCCAGGAGTTTGAGACCAGCCCAGCAACATAGTGAGACTGTCTCTACAATAATAATAATAATAATAATAATAAATTAGCCAGACATAGTGGGGCACATCTGTAGTCCTAGCTACTTGGGAGGCTGAGGCAGGAAGACTGCTTGAGCCCAGGAGTTTGAGGCTGCAGTGAACTATGATTTCATCACTGCATTCCAGCCTGGGCAAGACTGAAACTGTCTTTTAAAAAAGGGTCTGGGTCGGGGTTGGTGGGGGTGCAGGGCAGGCACGGTGGCTCACACCTGTAATCCCAGCACTTTGGGAGGCCGAGATGGGCGGATCACCTGAGGTCAATGGTTCGAGACCAGCCTGGCCAACATGGTGAAACCCTGTCTCTACTAAAAATACAAAAATTAGCCAGGTGTGGTGGTGGGCACCTGTAATCCCAGTTACTCAGGAGGCTAAGGCAGGAGAATTGCTTGAGCCTGGGAGGTGGAGGTTGCTGTGAGCTGAGATCAAGTCACTGCACAGAGCGACTCCATCTCAAAAAAAAAAAAAAAAAAAAAAAGGAGGGGGAACTGTTCCTACATTTAAAAATATTAAAATGTCCTTTCTTTTCTGAAACAATGCCGATAATAGGCGGTTGTGTTTTTAATATGGCAAAATTAAGAGTTGGTAACATTGTGCCAAACCATTTTTTTTAAATGTTTGTTTTTGGAAATCCAAAAATCAGGGAACCACTGATTTAGAATCTTTTGCTCCAACATAGATTCTTTGATGTTTAGTATATTTCACACAACATTGCTGAAGGTATTTCTTAAATGTGTTTTGCAGTGTCTAATAAGGGATGAACTACAGCTGAAGGCTTTTCCGCACTCATTACAATCATAAGGTTTTTCTCCAGTATGAATTCTCTGATGTTTAGCAAAGGATGAATCATGCCTAAAGGCTTTCCCACAATGACTGCATTCATAAGGTTTTACTCCAGTGTGGACTCTCTGATGGATAGAAAGATGTATTCTCTGGCTAAAGGCTTTCCCACATTCCTTACATTTATATGGTCTTTCTCCAGTATGAGTTCTCTGGTGTTGAGTTAGGTATGTACTATGGCTGAAGGTTTTACTACATACATTACAAATATAGGGTTTCACACCAGTATGAATAATCTCATGTTGCCTAAGGTGTCTAATCTGGAAAAATGCTTTTCCACAGTCTTTGCATGTAAAAGGTTTCTCTCTAACATGAGTTCTCAAATGCTGGATCAGTCCAATGCTCTGGCTGAAGGCTTTCTCACATACCCTACATTCATAGGGTTTCTCCCCAGTATGAATTCTAACATGTTGAGTAAGCGATGAAGGATGTCTGAAGGTTTTCCCACACTCCTTACATTCATAGGGTTTCTCACCAGTATGAATTCTCTGATGTGGAATAAGAGATGAACTTTGGCTAAAGGCTTTTCCACATTCCTTACATCTGAAAGGTTTCTCCCCAGTATGAATTCTCATGTGTTCAGTAAGGTGAATAAGCTGTTTGAAGATTTTTTCACAAATATTACATTCAAAGGTTTTCATTTTTGTATAACTCCTTGAATGATTAACTAAATCTATGTTGTATCTGCTTCTCTTTCCAGATGTGTCATATATACGATCTCTTTTTCTTGGAAGACCTATTGGTCCTGGCATAACTTCTGACTTCGCATTAATTCTTTTCTCAAATCTATTAGATTCTTGGCCTCTCTCCTGAGTGAATGTTTTCTTGCACATCAAGGGGATTTGCCCTTCATCCATTCTTTGGTTCTCTTTTTGGCTTTCTAGCTTATTACATTTGGAGATTCTTCCCAAGGTGGAATACATGGTGTTTCCTTTTGTAGATCCTTCCATCATTAGGCCACAATGTAATTCTTCCCATGAAATGTCATTCTGTAAGGCTGACTCTTTGGTTTTTGTTTTGCTCTCCAAGTCTAAAAGAAATAAAAAAAATAAAAATAACCCATATTCCCTGCACTTTAAAAAATTAATTGCCACAGTGAGAATGGGAGGACAAAATATATATACTAGGTACAGGAGTTTTGGATTGTCTTCAAATGTGATTCTGTCACCTAGAGAGCTGATACGAATGCAAGTGAAGAAGTAGAGAAAAGAAGCTGTTAGAAGTATGTAAGGTGGGCCAGGTGCGATGGCTCATGCCTATCATCCCAGCACTTTAGGAGGCTGAGGCAGGAGGATTGCTTGAGCCCAGGAGTTCAAGACCAGCCTGGGCAACATAAAGAGATCCTGTCTCTACAAAAACAAAAAACAAAACAAAAAACAAACAAACAAAAAAACCAGGCATGGTGGTGTGTGCCTGTAGTCCCAGCTACTTGGGAGGCTGAATTGGGAGGATCACTTCACATCTCAGCCTGTAATCACACCACTACACTCTAGCCTAGGCAAGAGAGCAAGACTCTACCTCAAAGAAAAATGTAAAATGATTTTAAGAAATTAGGAGGAGCTCATCCATGTGAACTGCAAGAGGAAATAAACTAATAAGACAATAAGAGTAAATATCAGAAGATCAAGGAAGATAGAATTTTTTTTTTGACAGGGTCTCTCACTCTGTCACCCAGACTGGAGCGCAGTGGTGTGATCATGGCTCACTGCAGCCTTGACCTAACAGGCTCAAGCAATCCTCCCACCTCAGTCCCCCAAGTAGCTAGAACTTCAGGCGCACGCCACCATACCTGGCTAATTTTTGTATTTTTTGTAGAGATGGGGTTTTACCATGTTGCCCAGGCTGGTCTCAAACTCCTGAGCTCAAGCAATCCACCCGTCTTGGCCTCCCAAAGTGCTAGGATTACAGGTGTAAGCCACCATGCCTGGGTGGAAGATAGGATTCTAACATCATATCATCTCAAGCCCATATTTGTGTGACAAAATTTTCTTTATTTACAAATAAAAGTATTTTAAAAGGTATCTCAAATACTTTTAAACACTAAAATAAAACACTGAATAATGTAGGAATGCACTGACTTTTAACAAAGGATAGCATCTCCCTAACTGGGATAAAATTCCCTCCAGTCGCTGAGGATTCTGAAATGTCTCCATTCATACATTTCCCACCAAAATGTATATGTGAACGTATGCATTTGTACATCTATGGTCTTAAATATACATCTTTTTTTTTTTTTTTTTTTTTTTTTTTTGTGATGGAGTCTTGCTGTGTCACCCAGGCTGGAGTGGAGTGGGGCGATCTTGACTCACTGCAACCTCTGCCTCCCAGATTCAAGCAATTGTCCTGCCTCAGCCTCCTGAGTAGCTAGGTTTACAGGCATGCACCACCACACCTGGCTAATTTTTTTTTTTTTTGGAGACAAAGTCTCACTCTGTTGCTAAGCTGGAGTGCAGTGGCGCAATCTCTGCTCACTGCAACCTCCACCTCCTGGGTTCAAGTGATTCTCCTGCCTCAGCTTCCCGAGTAGCTGAGACTACAGGCATGTGCCACCACGCCCAGCTAGTTTTTGTATTTTTAGTAAAGATGGGGTTTCACCACGTTGGCCAGGATGGTCTCGATCTCTTGACCTTGCGATCCGGCCACTTTGGCCTTCCAAAGTGCTGGGATTACAGGCTTGAGCCACCATGCCCAGCCACTAATTTTTGTATTTTTAGTAGAAATGGGGTTTTGCTATGTTGGCCAGGCTGGTCTCAAACTCCTGACCTCAAGTGATCTGCCCGCTTCGGCCTCCCAAAGTGCTGAGATTATAGGTGTGAGCCACCACACCTGGCCTTAAGTCTGTATCTTTATGGGCCTCTTTTTATATCTGTACATTAAGTTTTATCTCATTCTTTATTTTAAAAAAATTTAAATTATTATTATATTTTAGAGATGGGATCATGCTATGTTGCTCCAGCTGGTCTCCAACTCCTCGACTCAAGTAATTCTCCTGCCTCAGCCTTCTGAGTTGCTGGGAAGACAGTGTAAGCCACCCAGCTAGGCTATCTTATTTTTTCTACAACTGCATTGTATTCTACTGCATGGACATAACATAATTTGACTTGTCCCTACTGAAAAACATTTCACTTGTCTCCAATTTTTCACTGTTATAAAATTACACCATAGTACATCATTATACACAAATGCTTGTATACTCCTGTCAGTATTTCATTGGCTTGACTAGAGAAATTGATGGGTTGTGGATGTGTGCCTTTCCCTGCATACTCACTGGATTTGATCAACCTTCATAATTTTTGCCAATATAAGAGGTAGAAAATGGCTTCTCAATTTGTGATAAAATGTTAATTACTCTGTAAAATCTTTAAGGATAGCGAATATATATTTTATTCATTGTATACCTGGCATAAAATTTTTGGATGAAGGAGTTTCTCTGATATTTACCCTTACTATTCCTATCCATCCATTTTGGGCTCTGCCAACCTAAAGCACCAATACTTCCTGTTCACAAAAAAATCTTATTCCTTAGTATTTCTAACCTCACTTTAGTAACAACACATAAAAAGTGCTCAGAAATAGCTGAATAAATTTTGGAGTCAGCTTAAAAAGCAAGCAGAGATGTTTAGATTACTGATTACAGGGAACAGGGAGATATTTAATTTTTCTTTTTAAGGTAAAAACAAGATAAATGTCGTATTTCAAGTGGTCAAACCTGGCAGTAACATTCAAGAGGATTCAGAAAAAGAAAGTAAGACATCAGCAAATGCAACTAGAAAGTTGAGTAACTCAGGCATAAAATGATGGAAATGTGCCTTAGTGTTGCCTCAAAACAGATGAACAGTAGAAGTGGATCTAACAGGTAATATTAAGGCAGAAGCTGTGGGGAACCAGGGAAAAACAGAGTAGCAAACATGCTTAATGTTCTTGCTGATACCATGATTTCTAGAAACTGAAAGAACAGAGGAGGTTAGGATGAGAAACTTGTTTAGATGAGATGGCTTCTGTTTTTGGATGTACTGGGTTTGAAGTACAGTGCTTCTATGTGGAGATGTCCTAAATGCCAGAGATATGTAAGAATAGGGTTCATATGGATGTATAAAACAAAGATGAAATTATGGAGAATACGGGCATGGAAGGAATATTTGAAACCATCACAAAACACCTGTGGGAGTTTGTACAGAAATAGTGCAGCAGTGTAAAAAAGACAGAGATTCCTCAGAAATTGTGGCAGAGTCTGCTGGTTATTCCCTAAACTCTGTTCACCCTGATTTTGGACATACGAATAGATTATATTTCCCAATCTCCCTTGAAGTAGATTGAGTGAAGTCACAAAGGTCTCTCCTGTTAAGAGAATGAAAGTGAAAGTGATGTGAACCACCTTAGACTGGCCCATAAACCCCTCCCAAATGAACTCCTTTGCTTCTTCTATTATAACTCCTCGCTTATTCTATGCTGTCTAAATGCAGATGATGAGGAAACCCTAGTGGATAGAGGAGCCACAAGGCAAAAGAATCCTTCTGAATCACCAGATGAAGAGGAACTGTCCAGTAACCTAAACAATTTCTCCAGGGCCCAGTGCAGTGGCTCATGCCTGCAATCCTAGCACTTTAGGAGGCCAAGGTAGGCAGATCGCTTGAGGCCACGAGTTCGAGAGCAGCCTGGCCAACATAGCGAAACCCTGTCTCTACTAAAAATACAAAAATGATTAGCCGGGCACAGGGGCTCACACCTGTAACCCCAGCTACTTAGGAGGCTGAGGTAGGAGAATTGCTTGAACCCAGGAGGTGGAGGTTGCAATGAGCCGAGACTGCACCATGGCACTCCAGCCTGGGTGACAGAGCAAGACTCTGTCTCAAAAAGAAAAAAAAAATTTCTCCAGATCAGTATATGATCAAGGAATAAGTTCATATTCTGTTTGAGATAACTTATAGCTCAAAATCTGTTGTGAAATTTTGGAGTCAATTTATTACAGTCGTTTAGCCTATCCTGACCTAGGCAGAAATCATGTATCTCCATTAAAAAAGACACTGATGAGAAACACTGAAAAAACAATAAGAGAAATAGAAGAGACAAAAATTATTAAACTAGTTGATAGAGGAAAGAATATTAAGGTGGCGAGGTCTACATGTATAATCTAATGCAGCCATGTAAAATAGTGCCATAAGAACACACAAACTGTGGTGTCAGAATGATTAGAATTAAGATATTGAGTCCACCAAGTAGTAGCTAACTGCCCTGTATACATTTCTTAATCAGCCTCCTTTTCCTCATGTGTAAGACAGAGGTAATGTGGGACTTACAGAGAACCCAGCTCTCATTCACAGAGAACCCAGGTAAATACCTGTCATTATTACTGTACTTAAATGTTAAAGAAGACTGTTAAAAGCCACTGGATCTGCTAAGAATGAATTCTGTGGTTGATTTCTCAAAGAGTCATAAATTTTCTGGCATGAAAATTTAAATTACACAAGTTAAAATGAGAGAGTTACAATTGAAACTGTGATCACAAAATAAGGATTAGAAAAATATTGAAAATGAAATCATTGAGAGCCAGTGAAACTGATGGTAAAATGACATGAGAGTCCAGTGAAGTGGACTGTATTTAATGAGGAGAGACCTGTGTAAATCTAAATGTACATGGGAAAGAAACTATGATCAAAGCAAGGTTTAGAATATTGGAGAAAGAGGTAAAAATCATGAAAGTCAGATCAAAAGAAATGATGAAGGTTAACCCTGATGAGAAAGGCATCTCTTTTCCTCTGATTCCAGAGAGACTAATGAGAAGATGCAAGTGTGGGAAAAGGGTGACAGAGACAACAGAATCAACTTTCTTGAATGTACCATCCACATGGCCTCAGTCTTCCCCACAGCTTGGAGAAGGCCTTGAGAGGAATTCTCTGGCTAACATCACAAAGGCCCCACCTGCCTTGCACTTACCTGAACTTGGAACTCCTGAAATATCTCTCTCCATCAGCCATGGTTCTTCTCCTTTCTCCAGCTGGGAAATCACGCCAGGTTTGGAAAGCTGATATCCTGCTTTTGGGGAAGAAAAGACTGCATGTGCTGAGGTCACAGAGCCATCCCAAGAATATAAATATGGTTCTTTGGTATTCGGGCCTTCTAAAGAAAGCAGAGTAGAGTAGAAAGAACAGAGCAGAAAAGAGCATAGCAATCCTGACTGGGTGTTCAGAAGGAAACACAAAACCTCTAATACAGAACCCAAAGCTCAAACAAAGCACTTAATTTAGAAACAAAGGTTTTCATCCAATAGGTACGTTCTATTTTCAAGAACGTACTTACCCACTGAGACCAGGTTCCCATAGTTCTCCAGCATCACCTCCCGGTACAGATTCCGGTGAGCAGGGGCCAGCTGCCCCCACTCCTCCTGAGTGAAGTCCACTGATACATCCTTGAAGGTTAACAGTTCCTAGAACATCAAATACGTTCCTTTTCAGCCAGACTTCAGGAAGTTGTTCTCACCTTGTCTAGATGCTAAGAGATTCTAGTCAAGTTTTCCTGGATACTCTCTTGCTAATCATTTAATTTATTCTAATGATTATAGATTACATAAAATGGAGGTTATAAAACAATGCATAAAACATGTAAGTTACCTCTGCAACTTACAATCTGGCTGAAGTGAAAATGTTCATGAAATATTAAAGAAGGTCACAGTACAATTTACAGTAATTTTGATTAAAGACAATAAAGTTCAGGAGTATTTGAGAAAGTGGGGAGCTCAGAAGGGGCTAAGGCCACAAGAGATGACAGGGACTTTTGTTGGGCTGAAAGAATTGGTTAAAATGAGAATACTTTAGCATGGGTAAAATAACCTTACCTAGGTTTTTCTGTTAATAATAAAAGTATGAGAGAACAGCACATTTTTGGAGGGAGCATGAATTCTGCCTAGTAATGAAGACGTCTGGACAGAGATAGATATTCTGGGGTAAGAAGTATAAGGGTCTATTATGTATGAGCTACAAAAAATAAATAACCATTTGACAATTATTTTTTAAAAATACTCTATTAGAGAAATGCAAATCAAAACCACATGAGATATGATCTCATGCCAGTTAGAATGGTGATCATTAAAAAGTCAGGGAACAACAGATGCTGGGGAGGCTGTGGAGAAATAGGAATGCTGTTACACTGTTGGTGGGAGTGTAAATTAGTTCAACCATTGTGGAAGAGAGTGTGGCGATTCCTCATGGATCTAGAACCAGCAATACCATTTGACCCAGCAATCCCACTACTGGGTATATACCCAAAGGATTATAAATCATTCTACTATAAAGACACAGGCACACGTATGTTTACTGCAGCACTGTTCACAATAGCAAAGACTTGGAACCAACCCAAATGCCCATCAATGATAGACCGGATTAAGAAAATGTGGCATACAGACACCACAGAATACTATGCAGCCATAAAAAAGGATGAGTTCATGTCCTTTGCAGGGACATGGATGAAGCTGGAAACCATCATTCTCAGCAAACTAACACAGGAACAGAAAACAAAACACCGCATGTTCTCACTCATAAGTGGGAGTTGTACAGTGAGATCACATGGACACAGGGAGGGGAACATCACACACCAGGGCCTGTCAGGGGATGGGGGCTGGGGGAGGGATAGCATTAGGAGAAATACCTAATGAAGATGACGGGTTGATGGGTGCAGCAAACCACCATGGCACATGTATACCTATGTAACAAACGTGCACATTCTGCACATGATCCCAGAACTTCAAGTATAATTTTTAAAAAAAACAACAAACAAACAAACAAACAAAAATCTCCCAAAAGCTAAGGGAATTTAGAAACTGGAAGGCTGAAATAACAACAAATCCCCTAAGTATAGAGAATATTTTAATGCTTTTGTATTGTAAATAATTCTGAAATGCATTTCAGGCCTATTAGGCTGATGCATCCACATTTAACCTATGAGAAAGCTGAATCTGAGAAAAGTTAAAGACATAGGATTAAACCCTATGATTTAAACACATGATTAAACCATGTGATTTGGGGAGCCAAGATCACTCCACTTTAAAACTCTTCTGTTCTCTAATAATACCCTCTTCTGTTTCTCTGACTACTCTCTAATTTTCTTGAGTTTCCCTATGCGTCTGGGGTTTGGTAGTGCAGAGCTTTGCCAATGCTATCAGTTTTCTGACTACTTCATTTAGGACACATGGCACATTGTTAAACTGCTATTAGAAGTTTTCCCTCCTTCTCTGCTTCGCCTATTTAGCTCATGCTCTTCATGACCTGCCAGTATCTTCTCTACTCATTTCTTTTTTCAGTTACAGTCCTGCTCTAGGACTTGACCAAAAATCCTCACTTAAAGGTCATCAATGAAGTGTATACATCTGCAAGAATATCAGAAACTGATTCTGTTGACTTTTAAATGTTGCTTAAAATGACTCATGTTTGTCTTTCTCCCAGATGATATGTGAATTTCATGGGCAAGGACTACATTACATTACGTCTTCTCCTCTCTATCTCTTTTTCTCTCTCACACACACATGCGGCCTCAGCACAATATATTTGTTGGATAAATGGCTAGAGGTTTGCAAAGATAAGAGGTTTCCTGTGGAGGGTTACTACTGGTGGGGAGATTACCTGTGAAATCAACTGATGTGGCCTGGTTTTCTGAGGAAGAACAGGCTAAGAAAAGCCAATCGGCCAGGCGCGGTGGCTCACGCCTGTAATCCCAGCACTTTGGGAGGCCGAGGTGGGCAGATCACGAGGTCAGGAGATCGAGACCATCTGCCTAACACGGTGAAAGCCCGTCTCTACTAAAAATACAAAAAATTAGCCAGGTGTGGTGGCGGGCACCTGTAGTCCCTGAGGCAGGAGAATGGCATGAACCCAGGAGGCAGGGCTTGCAGTGAGCCAAGATCGCGCCACTGCACTCCAGCCTGGGCGAAAGTGCAAGACTTCATCTCAAAAAAAAAAAGAAAAAAAAGAAAAGCCAATCCAGGAGGTTGAGTCAAAGAAAATCAAACTCCTGCGCTCTTAAAATCTGAGAAGCGATGTCAAGAAAGTGACCGGAAACTCCAACCCACCTGGGATTCTGCTGTCAGGGATCCAAGGGTCACTCTACTCTCTAAACTTTCTCCCTGGGTCTCATCAGCATCCTGAGACAGCAGAGCTGGGAAAGGAAAAGAGCCATGAGGTTTGCATCTCCCCAAATCACCCAAACAGAGAAACTGCCTACAGACCCACTCAGTGTGGCTTCTCCCCAAAAACGTTCACAAAGAGGGACATTTAGAGCGACCCAAGAGCAGCCCAAAGCTTCCTTAATAAGGAGGACCTGCTGCAAGCTGCTTTCACCATTAATACTTCCCAGTGGTCTTAGAGATCTGTCAGGCCAATCTTTTGTTCAAAAATCCTCAAAGGTTTCCCTACTGACAAGAAAGAAAAATGCAAACACTTCAATATAGATTTCTTTTTTGTTATTTTTAAATTATTATTATTATTTTGAGACAGTCTTGCTCTGTCACCCAGGCTGGAGGGCAGTGGCATAATCTTGGCTCACTGCAACCTCCACCTCCCAGGTTCAAGAGATTCTCGTGCCTCAGTCTCCCGCGTAGCTGGGATTACAGGCGTGTGCCACTATACCTAGCTAATCAACATAGATTTCAAGATCCTCCACAACCAGTCCATGGCTTCTCCAAGTATTATCTCCTCTAAACATTATCCTTCATCCACTGGACACACCTACCCACACAATCCTAGTACCATTCTTTGAACACATCTGGATAGTACCCCACCCAAATCCTATTTGGTGAAAAACTGAGATATCCTCCAGGCCCAGTTCAAGTAAAGTTTCCCCAGACACCCTTAATGAGAAGAAAGTTTATTCTCTCCTATGCTTCCCAAAAGCTTGGTTTTTATATCTATTCTAGTATCTATCTCAGGCAGCTTTTTACTTTATTTGTATAATTCTCTCAATTGAGTATTAATGAGGTTATGGCTAGAAACTGTTATCTTGCTTATTTTTTTCCATCTGCTAAAGTGCTATACATAACACACTGCCAGCTTTCTAGAATTTAAGTAATACTGGCTGCATTTGAGGTATTAAAAATATGCACTACAGGCCGGGTGCGGTGGCTCACGCCTGTAATCCCAGCACTTTCGGAGGCTGAGGTGGGTGGATCATGAGGTCAGGAGTTCGAGAACAGCTTGGACAAGATAGTAAAACCCTATCTCTACTAAAAATATAAAAATTAGCTGGGCGTGGTGGCGGGCACCTGTAATCCCAGCTACTCGGGAGGCTGAGGCAGGAGAATCACTTGAACCCAGGAAGCAGAGGTTGCAGTGAGCCGAGATCGCCCCACTGCACTCCAGCCTGGGTGACAGAGCAGGACTCTGTCTCAAAAAAAAAAAAAAATGCACTAGAGGCTGGGCGAGGCAGGCAGATCACTTGAGATCAGGAGTTCAAGACCAGCCTGGCCAACATGGTGAAACCCCATCTCTATTAAAAATACAAAAAACTTAGCTAGATGTCGTGGTGTACACCTGTAATCCCAGCTACTTGGGAGGCTGAGGCATGAGAATCGCTTGAATCCGGGAGGCAGAGGTTGCAGTAAGCCAAGATCGCACCATTGGACTCCAGCCTGGGTGACAGAGTGAGACTCTGTCTCAAAAAAAAAAAAAAAAAAAAAAGAAAGCACTAGGAATTAAGGCACATGAATAACTGTCTTTGTATTTTATTCCAACTTTTTATCATGAATATTGAACATCCATACATCCACATCTAGATTCAACAATTGTTAATATTTACCATATTTGCTTTACCTATCTACATTTTTTCTGAAGCATTTCAAAGTTGTCTGCATCATAATACTTTATCCCTAAATATTTCAAATAAGGATCTTCTCTTGTATAACCACAATAACATTTATTACATCTATGAAAATTAACAATAATTCCATAGTATCATCTAAATATTCAGTCCCTATTCAGATTTCCTCAACTGATTCCTCAACTTTTATTCTGGATTTTTTTCCAAACCAGGAGTTAATCAAGGCTTACCCATTCAAAGTGGTTACCTCTAGTCTCTTTTACTCTAGAATAAGTACTTCCCCTTTCTTCATGATGTTGTCTTTTTAAGATACAAGAACAGTCTAACTGTATCCTCAATGTGGGGTTTATCTTATTTCTCCATCCACTGTATTTTGTGTAAACCAGCGGTTCAGTCTTTAAACTTAATTTAGGATCACATTCAACATTTTTGGTAGGAATACCTTGTAGGTGGTACCAGGTGCTTTATATTACAGTTATCTGCAAAGTATAAAATACCCAGCTATCCCATTACTGAGACATTTGATTAAAACTGTGACCACCACACCTCACCATTGGAAACTTATGTTCATTCCTTGCCATTTAGTAAGTAATTTGAGGGGATAATACTTTGATATCATGTGAGTATCTGTTCTCCATTAACGTTTCAATTATTTTATTTACGGTAAAAGATTCTATCATTCTTTCTACATTTATTTATTTATTTATTTATTTATTTATTTATTTATTTATTTATTTATTTTTGAGACAAAGTCTTGCTCTATCACCCAGCCTGGAGTGCAGTGGCGCCATCTCAGCTCACTGAAACCTCCGCTTTCCTGGTTCAAGCGATTCTCATGCCTCAGCTTCCTGAGTAGCTGGGATTACAGGCATGTGCCACCACGCCCAGCTAATTTTTGTATTTTTAGTAGAGATGGGGTTTCGTCATGTTGGCCAGGCTGGTCTCAAACTCCTGGCCTCAAACTCCTGGTCTCAAGCAATCCGCCCACCTCGGCCTCCCAAACTGCTGGGATTACAGGAATGAGCCACCACACCTGGCCTCTTTCTACCTTCATTATTGGCAGGCATTACAACCTATTTTTCAAAGTAAGGAATCAGTGTATTAATTACCTCCAATGTTTGCAAATGAATTTCCCCCCCATCTTTCTCTATTTTAAGTGTCAAGGTGATCACGTGGAATTTTACTTATTCAAGGTGTTACCATGAGTTTGGATACTTCAGCTTTCCCAAATCTGTCGAGTGAGAGACCCTTAAACCTGGCCTCTTCTGACACATATCCATTAGTCTTTAAGCTCTTCCTTGCTTTCCAGCACAAGTTACTCCAGGCTCACCTGGTACTTCCCCTGCTGCTTCTCCTTCTGACCTAGCCACCAAGTTCCTGTGTGACCCTGGGCAGGCCTCCCATTTGATTTACATTTCCCCACTGTTAGAATAAGAAAAATCAGGTTAAGTCCATCCTGCCCCACAAGGCCACAGGAAAGATGAAAATAAATAACATACGTAACCATGACACTGAAATACTGGTCCTAAGCTGAACTGACCACTACTACTTAGGAAAACCCCAGACTAGGAGCCACAATCAAGAACTCCGGAAACCTTCCACCCACTCGTCTCCCTAAGAGATGCTTCCACTCAAGTGACTCATTCCTTCTCACACTAGAGGGGACTGCTTTTCCTCCGTCCCACCCAGCAGTTTATTCTCACCTTCTGCTTTAAACATTTCAGTCACATCCTCCCACAGGGCCACCCGCTCCGTGGCCGCCTTTGGATGACGCAACTTCGCCCAGGTGCCGGCCTCGGTGGGCGGGGTGATCAGGAGCTGCTGCAGCATGACGGCGTCCGCACTCCTTTCTGAGGACCCTCTGTCTTAGCCCATAGGGCTTGTCCACCTCTGTCTGATGAGGAAATTGCTGGAAGCTCTGACAGGAGGCTTCCCAATTGTACCGATCTCCTTAATCGCCGACTCCTACTTCTCAATGTCCTCTCTCAGGAACACAGGGAATATACAGTATCAAAATCCGAGATCTGGACTTGTGTCTATCATCGGCTGTCAGGGCGCATCTCCCAACTTGAGCTCCATCTGTCTCCTCGGCCAGCAGCTGGAGGCGCCAAGTATTTACTCTCAGCAGCCCCTGCAGATGCTGGGCAGAAGACATTAGAATCAGCAAAGGCCCAAGGAGGCTCAGTCATAGGGCAGAACGCTAGAACGTATATGAATCACTGTAAAATGTTTCCAAAAGATACACGGAGGCGGTGGGCAGACACAGCACACAAAGTTCAAAGCACCGCGCAGGTGTCAGGAAGCACAAAGAGACGAATACAACCCAATTCTTTGGGGCAGTAATTATGTGTAAAGTAGCCGGGGATTAGGAATCCCAGCTCTTTCACTAGTTGGCTGTAGCAAACCGCGAAACCGCTAGACTCCGTCTCCTCCTCCCCCAATCAGAGGGTTAGTCCTCCCCACAGAGCCCGACCCGCCCGGCCCTAGCCTCCCAGCCTTTGTCTGAGCACGACTCCGGGGCTGCGGAGAGCACCGCGCGCGACAGGGTGGCCGCGGGCGGAACTCGCGCTTCCCGGCTCGCCCAGCTCCCCAAGCCCGGGATACCCACCCGCTCACCTTCTCCCCGCTGGGCCGGCACGCCCCCGCTCTTCCCACCGCTGCAGCCGGGTCCCGGCACTGCGCGGCCACGCTCCCACGTAGCGCTGCGGCGGGCAGTGGGGGCCCAGTGCGCCTGCGCAACGGCTGCCCAAGCCTGGTTCCCAGCGTCCTCCCGGGGAGCCGCTCCGCCAGCTCAGACGCCCCCACCGGTGCGCGCCGCGTTGGCTGCATTCAGGGGCTCCCAGTATCCGATCCCTGCGAGCATCATCAGCCTGGCTCCTGCGGGAGGAGACGGAGCCTGCGTTCTTAGGCCCCAGACTCTGATGAAGAACAACCATCTTTCCTCCGCTGGGAAAATGCACGTGAACGTTAGGGTGAGCCTTTGAAACCCTTGACAAAAGGGAGCCATCGGCATCACGTTTTTTGGTGAAACGACACTGGTGTAAAATAGTCCATAGCATTTTCCCTAAATATCATGTACATGCCAGTTATTTATTCTAAGCAGACAGTTGAATGAATTCCGGTATATTGTTAAAAGAATACCACAACAGTTTTCTGTTCTAGTATTCAATAAAAGTTCTCATGTTTATTGCTTATCTTGTATTTCTGAAATGCCAGAAAATACACAAAACCAAAAAAAATTATTGCCTGTAATTTCAGCAAGAAGCGGTAACCTTGCTAACAGTTGGTGTACAGCCTTTCCTACACACACACAACGTTTTTCATGCATTGTTATATATTTTCCACAAAAGCGATTATACTGTAATGCTGTTTTATTGCTGAGTTTTCTCCCTCCAACAAAATTTGAGTACATCATTCCAAATACAGTTCTACATCAATAGTTTACAAAAACAACAAATTAGGAAATAGAATACAATTATAGTACTTGCTAGCTGTTATGAACCGAATGTTTGGATTCCCCAAAATTTATCTTGAAGCCCTAACCTCCGTTGTATTTGGAGGGTATTTAGAGATAGGGCCTTTATTGAAGTAATTAAGGTTAGAATATAGTCCTAGTCAGAAACGAACCCAACTGGACCTTACGTGGGTCTTCTAGTCTCCACACCGAGAAAACAAATTTCCGTGGTTTTTTGTTTGTTTGTTTGTTTGTTTTTTTGAGATGGAGTCTCGCACTGTCCGCTGGGCTGGACTGCAGTGGTGTGACCTCGGTTCACTGCAACCTTCGCCTCCTGGCTTCAAGCGATTCTCCTGCCTCAGCCTCCCAAGTGGCTGGGATTACAGGCGCCCGCCACGACGCCCAGCTAATTTTTTGTATTTTTAGTAGAGACGGGGTTCCACTATTTTGGCTAGGCTGGTCTCAAACTCCTGACCTCGGTATCTGCCCGCCTCGGCCTCCCAAAGTGCTGGGATTACAGGCATGAGCCACCGCGCCCAGATAGATTTCCGTGGTTTAAGCCACTCAGTCAATGGTATTTTGTTACAGCAGCCCAAGCTGATGAATATACTAGCATATAATAGTTACAGAATATGAGGCTCTGTCCTAAGTGCATTTCATATTTTAACTTATTTTGTCATCATAGAAACCACTTGAAGTGAGTACTATTATTATTCCCACTTTACAGATAAGAAAACTGAGATTTAGAGAAGTTGAGTAACTTGCCCAAGATCATGTAGCTTACAAGTGGTGAACACAGGCAGTCTGTGTTTCTATCTGCTACTCAACAAAAATACCGCATAAAATACAATAAAGTGTTAATGGTAGAATCTAAGTAGTGGTACAGGAATGCCGTACTGTACAATTCTTTCAATTTTTCTGTATATGTGTATGTTTTCATAATAAAATCTCAGAAAAATACAGCTAAGAATAAACAACAAGAATTATGCAGGAAATTATAAATAAAACTCCAATTTTTTTGTTTAAATGGTAAGAATAGTGATATAACACATTCACGAGTTGAAATAGTACATTCTAAGTATGTCACTTTTCCTCCAGTTCACATAAACTGTGATGCATCCCAATCAGAATTTCAACTTTTTCAACTAGACATGGTGGCTCACGCCTGTAATCCCAGCACTTTAGGAGGCCAAGGCGGGTGGATCACCTGAGCTCAGGAGTTCGAGACCAGCATGGTCAACATGGCGAAACCTCGTCTCTACTAAAAATACAAAAATTAGTTGGGTGTGGTGGTGTGTGTCTGTAATCCCAGCTACTCAGGAGGCTGAGGCAAAAGAATCGCTTGAACCCGAAGGTGGAGTTTGTAGGGAGCCAAGATCGTGCCACTGCATTCCAGCCTGGGTGACAGAGCAAGATTCCATCTCAAAAAAAAAAAAAAAAAAAAAAATCAACTTTTCTTTTTACTAAACTAAATGATTCTAAAGTTTAGCTAGTATGGCAAGTGTTCCAGAATGGCCAATAATGTTTTCCAACAATAATGAAGGCAGACTTGCCCTACCAGATATTACCTTGTATTATGGAGGCAAAATAATCAAAATAAAACTAGTGCCAAAATATACTCGGAAATCAGTGAGATGAAGTTGGAAACTCAGAAACAGACTTGACACTTTATTTAAATTTAGTATATTGTAAAGCTGGCGTTTCAAAGCAGCTGGGTAATGATGGATTATTCAACAAATATCATTAGGACTTTTCTCTTGGCTTGTAGGCAGCACCATTTCCTTGTATGCTCACAAGACCTCTTCTTGTGTGCTCGAGGAGAGTGAGCTCTCTGATGTCTCTCTTTTAAGAACACTAATCCTATCAGATCAGGGCCCCACCCCTGTGACCTCATTTAAACTTATTACTTCTATAAAGGCCTCATCTCCAAATACAGTCACTTTAGGGGTTAGGGCTTCGACATATTCGTTTGTGGCGGAAACAAACATTCAGCCCATAGCAAGAACAAATCAAGTTAGGTTCCTGCTGTACATGTTACACATCGTATAATTTCAAGAAAGTAAAGTTTTGTTTTCTTTTTCACTTTTTAATTTTTTTAATTACCCCATATCCTAGTCAAAGTAAACTTCTGTTTTAAAGTAAAAGCACAACTGTTAACGTGTTCACATAAAGGTGATTCTAGACATAGTTTTGGGATAAGAAACTATTCTATACATAGTTTTGTGATTAAGGTCCTATTATTTGGGCAAGTAACTAGCTCACCAGAATTGCTTTCTAGGTTAAAATGATTATTATTATTGTTGTTGTTGGAAGGATTCTGGAGTCTTCAGGAATTCGAGGAAGAACTGGTTAGCCTAGTCTGTGAAAGGTTAGGAACCAGCGGATTTCTGAGCACCACAAAGCAAATACCTAGAGAGATGCCCTCTAAACCACCACCCTTAACATGATTCAGCTCTGGCAACTTTCAGTTGTGTTACTCAGTTCAGAATTCCAAATTTTGGCAGGATCATTTGATCATTCAGCTGTGACCAGGGGCCACGGAGTGTCATGGTAGAAAGACTTGGCTCTTGGGCACCCACCCCATGAACAGTTAGCAGTTCCCAACAAAGGGGAAATGTTTCAGACTCAGGAAAAAGATGAATGCTCCTTAATTTATTTCATAACAGAAGTAGAACTTGAATACTAAACCATGATTTTTAAAGTACAAAAAAGAAAACTATAGATTAATTTATGACTGTAAGTACAAATATTCTAAATAAAATATTGACAAATAGAACTAGTGATGAGTTTTTTAAAATATATATGACCAACCAAGTTTTTCCCAGGAATATAAGGGTGTTCCAATACCAGGAAGCTTATTAACATAACCTATAACATCAAATTCAAGAGGAAAAACTATATGATCATGTCAATAGTCAGTGAAAAAGACTTTAATAAACTTTAGCAGTCATTTCTGCTACGTCATTATCTGCTTAACAAGCAAAGAGCATTTACTGTTTGTCAACTATTGTTCTAATCCATATACTAAAAACTCTAAGTAAAATAGGAATAGAAGGAGATTACTTGGTATAGACCGAATGTTTCATCCCCACAAAATTCATATGTTAAATCCTAACTCCCAGTGTGATGGTATTTGGAGGTGAGGTCTTTGGGAGGTGATCAGGTCATGAGGGTGGAGCCTTCATGAGTGAGATTGCTACCTTTATGTTGGAAGTAAAGCTCGGAGTTGCAAAGAAAACGAGCACTTAAACAAAAGATTTCTTAGCAAGGCAAAATTTACTTCTGTAGAAGGGTGCTGTTCACAGGTTTGGTCACCACGAGAGCACACTGAACAAAGGAGGGAAGGGGTTTTTATCCCTAACACAGCTTGTCCCTGTCACTGTGTCCTGCCTCCATTGGCTGGAGTTGGACCACACAATCTAAGCTGAACCCAACTGGCTAATTCGGAATATGGTTACACCAGTGAGAAGGGCAGTTTTGGTGGGAAGAGCCATTGCGATGGGAGGGGTAATTTACAGAGTGGCTAGCAGATGTGGTCTCTGTAGACAAGGACTGGCGGGAAAGTTGTTTACTGAAACTAACATAGGGAGGCCAAAGGATAAGGAAGTTGGTTTGGCCTTGGAAGTAGGGAACAAAGGACGGGACGTTGAACAAGCCAAACCTTTGAAGAGGAACTTTTCTTGTATCTGATACCCTTATAAAAGAGGCCCCAGAGAGCTCCCTGTCCCTTCCTTCTACCATATAAGGACACAACCAGAAGATGGCCTCTGGGAACCATCTGCTCAAACCTTGATCTTAGACTTCCCACACCTCAGAACTGTGAGAAATAAATTTCTGTTGTTTATAAGCCACTCAGTCTATGGTCTTCTGTAATAGCAGTCCAAACAGACTAAGACATTACTTCTAAGAAAGACTATTTACAAAAATAAAAAATGTAAATGGTACCCTAAATAGTGTAACAATAAAACAATTTCAAATAAAATCAGAAACTTGCCATCATATTAGTTTGTAACGTTGTCTTGGAGTATTTGTCAAATAAAATAAGAAAACTAGCACAAATATTGGAAAAGAAGAGGTAGAGCTATATCTTTTTGCTGATGATATCATACAATATCTAGAAAAAGTCTCTAATAAAAACTGCTAGAATTAATAGGAGAATTGATGTGAGATAGTTGCCTCATAAGAAATACACACAAAATAAATATTTTCCTTGCTTTAGAAATGAGCACGTAGAAATTAGTAGAGCTGGGCACGGTGTCTCACGCCTGTAATCCCAACACTCTGGGAGGCTGAGTTGTGTGGATCATGAGGTCAGGAGTTCGAGACTAGCCTGGCCAACATAGTGAAACCCCATCTCTACTAAAAATATAAAAAATTAGCCGGGTGTGGTGATGGACACCTGTAATCCTAGCCACTCAGGAGAATGAGGCAGGAGAATTGCTTGAACCCAGGAGGCAGTGGTTGCTGCAAGCCAAGATTGCACCACCGCACTCCAGCCCAGGCAATAGTGTGAGACTCTGTCGCAAAAAAAAAAAAAAAAAAAGAAATGAGCACCTAGAATAGAACGGAAGTGGGATATAGTCCATCCTCAGAGGAGTGATTCTACCTATAAAATATTTAGAACAAATTTAATAATAAGAAAGTAAAGGTGAAGAAAATACAAATAAAAATCGTTAAAAGGCATAAAACAAGATTCGCGTAAATGAAAATGTATATCATTCATAGAGAAGATTTGCTATCATAACAATGTCAGATAATATAAAATGATTATAATTCTGATTAGAGTCCCAACAGGGTTTTGTTTTGATTTTGGAACTAGATTTTAAAATCTTAAAATTTATATGCAAGAATAAAGGTCCAAGACGAGACAAGAAAAGTCAAGAAAAGAACAGTGATGGGCGACTTGGCTTACCAGATAGCACAACACACAAAAAAGTCACTTTCTCTGTCCATTTTGTACTGCTATAATAGAATATCTGAGACTTGGTAATTTATAACGAACAGAGATTTATTTCTTACAGTTCTGCAGTCTAGGAAGTCTAAGATTGCGGGGCCCATATCAGGCAAGGGCCTTCTTGCTGTGTCATCCATGACAGATGGCAGACGTGCAAGAGAGCTGGAGAGAGCAGGAGATTGAACTCAAGACCTCAAGCTCTTTTATAAAGCATTAATCCATGCATGAGGGCAAAGCCCTCATGACATACACACCTCCCATTAGGACCTACTTCCCAACACTGTTGCCCTGGAGATGAAATTTCCAACGCCTGCTTTCTGGAGGACACATTCAAACCATTGCAGTCACCATAGCCATATAATTATGATTCTGGCATGAGGAATGACAAACAAACCAATGAAACAGACTAGAGAATCCAAAACTGATTCTAGTACATGTGAGAATTTATTAAATGACAAAGATGGAGGCTCAATTCAGTAGGAAATGGATGAATTGCTTAATAAGCGAAGCCCACTGAATTCTAGTATTTATCAACCTAGAAGAAAATAAAGTTTTGACATGGGTCCTCATCTTAAACCATATTCAGAAATAATTCCAGCTAGGTTAAACTCTAAAATATAAAATATAAAAATAGATCAAAATCCTGAAAATCTAGTGGGAGAGATGCTTTTAACCAAATCTACACACCTAGTCAATGTACTTGACTATTTAAAAATTAAAAATCTTTATAGGCAAAAGATGTCTTAAAGTCAATATACAGATGACACACCTAAAAAAAAATCCGTAATGCAGATGACAGACAAAATCAGTATTTAATTGACTTTAAAACATTTAATTTGAGAAACGTCATTATTTTATGTACTACTAAAAAAGAAAAATGCTAGGCTGGGCACAGTGAGTGGCTCATGTCTGGGTGACAGAGTGAGACCTTGTCTCAAAAAAAAAAAAAAAAAATTAGGCGGGGCGCGGTAGCTCATGCCTGTAATCCCAGCACTTTGGGAGGCTGAGGCAGGTGGATCATGAGGTCAGGAGTTCAAGACCAACCTGGCCAATATGGTGAAACCCTATCTCTACTAAAACTACAAAAATTAGCTGGGCGCAGTGGCAGGTGCCTGTAATTCCAGCTGCTTGGGAGGCTAAGGCAGTAGAATTGCTTGAACCCAGGCGGCAGAGGTTGCAGTGAGCTGAGATGGCACCACTGCACTCCAGCCTGGGCAACAGAGTGAGACTCCATCTCAAAATAAATAAATAAACAAATAAATAAGTAAATAGTAAATTTAAAAAATGCTACCATTTAATTAATGCACAATGTTTTCTTACAATTTAAGTGTTTTACACTTAACAAAAGAGCTATTTTGGATATTTTGGGCATAAATTTTATCACGTCTCATGCTGCTCTGCTTCTGTGCCATTTAATGTACATGATCTTTTTTTTTTATTGTAATGTCAAATCACCCTGTAACTTTTTTTTTTGTTTTGAGACAGAATCTTGCTCTGTCACCCAGGCTGGAGTGCAGTGGTGCAATCACGGCTCTCTTAAGTCTCAAACTCCCAGGCTGTAGCAATCCTCCCAGCTCAGCCTCCCGAGTAACTAGACTACAGGCACATGCCACCAAGCCTGGCTAATTTTTTTATTTTTGTGAAGACACAGTCTCACTATGTTGGCCAGTATCAAATTCCTGGGCTCAAGTGATTCTGCCTCTTCAGCCTCCCAAAGTACTGGGATTATAGATGTGCCCAGCCAAAAAATATGTACTTTTTTTTTTTTTTTAAGACCAGGCCTCACTGTCACCCAGGCTGGAGTGCAGTGGTGCAAACTAAGCTCACTGCAACCTCCCCATTCCGGGCTCAAGCGATCCTCCCACCTCAGCTTCCCAAGTAGCTGGGACCACAGGTGCGTGATACCACACCCAGCTAAAAAAAAAATCTGAATACAGTACTTTTATTCAGATAAAAAATTATCTGAATACAGTACCTTTGACAAAGCAATCCCACTCCTAAAAATGCATCCCTTGGAAACAAAAGCATTGTTTCAAAGGACAGTTGTACGAAGGTGATTATTACAGAACTGCTTCTTCTAGCAGAAAATAGGAAATTAAATGCCCACCCGTAAGGGATTTGCTGAATAAATGATACAGCCACACCAAGGACTTAAAAAGGCCTTTCAAAAGAATCCATTAGAACTATGCCATCACTTGGCAGGCTTTCCGTAAGATCTTTTCCAAGTGAGAAAATCAAATTGTCGAAAAATTTGTTAGATTAAATCATATGGACTTCCTAATATTCGATCAATTTTAACATACAAAAGGGGTTGGGTGTGGTGGCTCAGGCCTGTAATCCCAGCACTTAGGGAGGCCGAGGTTGGCAGATCTCTTGAGGTCAGGAGTTTGAGACCAGCCTTGTCAACATGGTGAAACCCCGTCTACTGAAAATACAAAAGTTAGCCGGGCGTGGTGGCGGGTGCCTGTAATCCCAGTTACTCGGGAGGCTGAGGCAGGAGAATCATTCGAACCCAGGAGGCAGAGGTTGCAGTGAGCCCGGATGGTGCCACTGCACTCCAGCCTGGGCGACAGAGGGAGACTGTCTCAAAAAAAAAAAAAAACAAAAGGGACAACTTCATGTGATTCAGCCTAATAATTACCCCACAAATAAGTCTATTTGTTATTTGTGTGTGTGTGGTGTGGATTATCTGAATACAGAGGCAAATACAAACTAGACTGTTAACATGCACAAATTAAAAAAAAAAAACATTATCTGAAATCAGATTATTTTCTCATAACACTGACTTTAACAAGGAATTTATGCCAAATGATGTTGGCTGCATCATAATGAAGCTCTGGATTCCCTTTTTAATTTTAGTAAATGTATTCAAAAGAGAACAATTTGTCTACTGTACATAGGAAACCATTACATGACATAAAAAAATAAATCCAATAAGTTCAACTTATAAATAAAATAATGAAAAGAAGTATTAATAAATCCAATCAATTTACAAAAGCATGTATCTGAAAATAAGTTTCTCATTGGGAAGAATAAAACTTTATCAGTTTAAGGCCAGGTGTGGTGGCTCACGCCTGTAATCCCAGCACTTTGGGAGGCCGAGGAGGGCAGATCACTTGAGGTCAGGAGTTCGAGACCAGCCTGACCAACATGGTGAAACCCTGTCTCTACTAAAAATATAAAAAAATTAGCCAGGCATGTTGGCACATGCCTGTAATTGTAGCTACTCCGGAGGCTGAGGTGGGAGGCAGAAGTTGCAGTGAGCCAAGATCACGCCACTGTACACTCCAGCTTGTACGACAGAGCGAGACTCCATCTCAAAACAAAACAAAATCTTTATCAGTTTAAAAGGGGGAGAGATAGTTGGTTTATTATCAGTTATTTAAAAAAAAGATAAGCCTTATTAAAAAAAAAAAAAGATGGGCTCAAGCTGAGGTGAGAGGATCACTTGAGCCCAAGAGTTTGAGACCAGCCTGGGCAACATTGGGAGACTCCATCTTAAAAAAGTGGTAGTAATAAATAAGGCTGGGCACGGTGACTCACACCTGTAATCCCAGCACTTTGGGAGGCTGAGGCAGGCGGATCACCTGAGGTCGGGAGTTCGAGACCAGCCTGATCAACATGGAGAAACCCCATCTCTACTAAAAATACAAAATTAGCCAGGTGTGGTGGCACATGCCTGTAATCCCAGCTACTCAGGAGGCTGAGGCAGGAGAATTGCTTGAACCAGGGAGGCGGAGGTTGCAGTGAGCCGAGATTGCGCCATTGCACTCCAGCCTGAGCAACAAGAGCAAAACTTCGTCTCAAAAAATTTAAATTAAATTAAATTTAAAAAATAAAATTATCCAGGAATGGTGGCTCATGCCTGTAGCCCCAGCTACTCAGAAGGCTGAGGTGGGAGGATCGCCTGAGCCCAGGAGGCCTAGGCTGCAGTGAGTCAAGACTGCGCCACTGGACTCTAGCCTGGGCTAGACCCTGTCTCAAAAAAAAAAAAAAAAAAAAGATGAGCTTCTATATTTCTATTTTTCACCACTGGAAACCTAATTTATAAGTATACATAGTGTGTGTAGAGGCAACAAACTTAACTGTATTCTCTGATGGAATTATAAACTAATCAAAATTATGAGAAATTTTTGTTTAATAAACTATATTTCAATAGGACCTCTAATACAATATCTAGAATCTGTTCTTCAAAATGTGTCGAGTTATTTGGTCATGTCTCCAAAGGTAGTGAGGAAAGGGCTCCTTATCTACTCGTCTCTGCCATCAGATTCTGAAAACCCCAGTGAAGACTTTTTTTTTTTGAGATGGAATCTTGCCCTGTCGCCAGGCTGGAGTGCAGTGGTGCAATCTTGGCTCACTGCAACCTCCGCCTCCCAGGTTCAAGCAATTCTCCTACCTCAGCCTGCGAAGTAGCTGGGACTACAGGTGTGCGCCACCACGCCCAGCTAATTTTTGTATTTTTAGTAGAGATGGGGTTTCACCATGTCGGCCAGGAGGGTCTCGATCTCTTGACCTCATGATCCACCCACCTCGGCCTCCCAAAGTGTTGGGATTACAGGCGTGAGCCACCATGCCCAGCCCAATGAAGACATTTTATCAAGTCATTTAAGTGTCTCATCATAATCTTCAAAAATACAGTTTCAGGGAGTTAATAACCATATCATTTCAGTTCGGATGAGTTAATAATCATATCATTCAAGCAAAAGGAACCTGACTCACCATTATAAAGAGGCATGCCCCACAACTCCAGTTACACAACACTGTAATTTAAGGCAGTTGATCTCTCAAGTGGAAAACTGGTTTAAACCTCGCCTTGCAGGACTGAATTTAGATTGTTCACGTGATATAGCCAGTGCCAGTTAGGCATGCGCTGTTACAAAGGGTATGTAATTCGGAAAGATGAAGATGTTTTAGCGTCTTGAAGAGATAAATAGGGATTCTTCTGAGGGAAAACCAACGAGCTTCTGAACAAAATGAGAAGCTGCTTGAAATCACTGCCCATCTCTTCATAGAACTGAGAAACAGAGAATTCAGTGACCCACTCTTATATGATTGGCAATTTTAACAGCTTTGTTAGGTATTTGTCTTAAACCTTCATGCCCAGTTTCTTCCTGTGCGTAATCAGTAAACTTTATTCAAATCACCACCACTGTTCACATTTCCATTGCAATCTCCAGCCCTATCGTTTAGAAATACCATTTTCATCACTGATTCATGATAGAATCAAAAGGAAATTAACATTATCAATACTGACAGTGAGGTCCAGTTCCAATTTGCAATTATATATCCTCCTACATATTTTCCATAACTAATGATTGTCAACTTCCGGCAGAAAAATGCTGAAAACAACGCAGGAGGGATTCACACTAGCACTCGGCATCATCTATACTATCCATACTTCTGAGCATGTATCATGGAAGGTTTAGTTAGAGTAGCCAATGCTGTTTCTGTCCTGTGCATGTCCTTGAGACCTTCCAGTGCCTCCAGCAAATGCCAGAGGCCAGTATCTGCATCTCTCTGCCAGAAGCTGGGCTGCCCCAAATATCTGAGAATTATTACTGACCATTCCACCGTAGTCTCACCAACAGCCCTCAACCAATGACATTTGGTACTTGGTATGAGAATGCCTGGTCTGCTCACCACTAGGTGGCATAATTCTGAATATTGTATTTTGCAGTTTCCCAGTTTCACTGAGATTAAGCTCCAGTCTCCTGAGACGGTAGCTAACTTCAAAGTGTGTCCTTTATTGGTTATCTTCCTTTTCCTATCTCATTTCCCCCTCTCCCTATTGGTATTTCCTGTGTTTCCTAAATAAACTATTTGCACTGCAATCCTTGTCTTAGGGTCTGCTTCTGAGATAACATAAACCAGGCAGTCACTGAATGCATGAACAATAAGCCTGTAAGTTATGGGGTTCTTGTAAGGTGAGTTATCGTGTCTTACCAGCCTACACTACCCTCATCCCAAGGAATGACATCCTCGAAATTTCATCTTTAATGTGCCAGTTACATTTCTCTCAGTACACATTAAAAATGAATAAACAGACAATTCATCAAAGTATGCATTTATAATTTCTATACTTTCCTATATGTAGAATACACTTCAATTACAAGTTAAAGACATAAATGCACAATAACTGAAATCATCTTTCAGAGTCACAGTCTCCTCTGGTTCTGAGCTTCTGCTTGCAGTGAGTTCATTCAGTTTATCGATCATCTTGCCACCCCACTTTATCTAGAATTTTGCTGGAATCTTTTCTCTTCAAAGAACAACCTTCACTAACACATGAGGGTAAACAGAAAGTGATTGCTCTTCTCTTGTCCTCGTCTCTGGAACAATCCTCCAGGATCTTGGGTCACTTTTCAGCTACTGGTTTCGCTTGGAATGGGCACTCAAAGCTAATACCCCTTCTCTCTCCTGGGAGACAATGGGACAGATCAAGGCCACACTCATCTTTCTTGCCTTAAGCTCCCACAAAATTAATAAACCAGACTGCAGTTTTTATGCTAATTTTAGGAGAGAATCAGGGAAATTCAGAATTAAAGCTGAGTTAACTTGGACTTTCCTAAAGCGAAAGTACGCAACGATGTAGGGCTTCACAAGGATGACAGTCCCCACCCTCATCCCACAGGTGCCCTTTTCTTTGAGAGACTTTCAGTCTACAATTCCCTTCCCTGGAAAACTGAATTCCTTGGCAAAAGAAGGGCCTCCTTCCCTGGACTTTATTCCTCCCTAGTCTCTGTCTTAAATTCTATTTAAAGGGAGTAGTTGGAACATATGCATTTAGCTCCCTCATCAAAAATCATTACAATAGAAAGAGAGATTTAAAGCCAGAGGCATGAACCCACAGGGACACATCGAATGGAAGAGAAGAAAAATAACAAAAACTTTTGGAAACTGGAAAACAGGTGAATGGTGATGGACTTATGAGTCCTGAAAAGGCTGAATCCTAAGTGGGCAGAGGGGAAGGCCAAGAGGAACCCAACTTCCCTTACAGAATCCTGAAAAGCAGAGAAATAGGCTGCCTGGAGTACCCCCTAAAAATGCGGGGTGAAAGCAATGCTAAAAATAGAATACAGGCCAGGCGCCCCCAGTGGCTCATGCCTGTAATCCTAGCACTTTGGGAGGCTGAGGCGGGCAGATTGCCTGAGCTCAGGAGTTTGAGACCAGCCTGGGCAACATGGCAAAACCCCATCTCAACCAAAAACACAAAAAATGGCTGGGCGCGGTGGCTCACGCCTGTAATCCCAGAACTTTGGGAGGCCGAGGCAGGCGGATCACGAGGTCAGGAGATCAAGACCATCCTGGCTAACATGGTAAAACCCCATCTCTACTAAAAACACACAAAAAATTAGCCGGGCGTGGTGGCGGGCACCTGTAGTCCCAGCTACTCGGGAGGCTGAGGCAGGAGAATCGCTTGAACCCGGGAGGCGGAGGCTGCAGTGAGCCAAGATCGTGCCACTGCACTCCAGCATGGGCGACAGAGCGACACTCTGTCTCCAAATAAATGAATAAACAAAATAAAATAAAATAAAAATTGAATGCTGGTGGCAAATCTGCTGAAGAAGCAGTTATATTCCCAGCGTCCCTCCACTACTCTGTAGGTAACTGTTGTTCTTTTACCTCTGCAGAAGACTGAACCAGTAGTTCCAGGAGACGATAACACAGAGGAATCTCTGAACAGCAGGACACCAGGCACAGCTGAGGACAGGTTACTATGCTGAAAATGGCGGATGGGATGGGGTGAGGATAAATGAAAATTTACACACTTAAGACTCCCAACCTCCTTTCCAGAACTCCCACTCAGGTCTACACTCTCTGGGCAGCAAATTTGAAGAAACATCTCCAGTGACTCCAGGTGGCCCAAGAGAAAAGACCTAAGCACACTGACACTGGGGTTTCCCCAGGAACGTGCAGATCACCACCCAATTCCTATGGGCAGCTCTGGTCCCAGGGCACCAAGAGTGTCATGATCTGCAGTTCAATCTCCCCAGGGCCAGATGGGGAAGTAGTTACTTGCCAAAGAGGGCATAATTTCAGAAAACATAGTTGCCTCCTTTGTGATTCTTTCTTTGGGGCTTGTAAGAGTCTCTACAGCGTCCAAATCTGCAACTAACTTACTGAATCATAAGGGCTGGGGCACAGCTGCCTGTTGCCTAAATAAGAAGAGACTTCCACTATTCTGTGCTCCACTTGAAGTAGGCCAGTTGTCCAAAAAAATTGTTTGAGTCAACACACTCGAATATGACACATGTACTTCACACACAAAAAAGACTCACCACGTACTGTACTTCTTTTTTAACGGAGAGGGATAAAAATTCAGCAACTTGTCCCTCACTGTAAAGGAGTTATCCTAACATGCCTAAAATCAGTCATTGATGTGACAGGACTCCTTATAGATTACGATATGTCATAGATTGCCCATTACTTCCTGCTTAAAATAATAATCATTTATTATCTCTCCCAGTTTCCATGAGTCAGGAATTAGACAGGGTACAGTGCAGACAGCTTGTCTTTGCTCCGTGATGTTGGAAGCCTAGCTGGAAGACTCGAAGGCAAAGAGCTGGAATAATCTGAAAGCTTATTCATTACCATCTTGGCCTTACTAGAGCTGTTGGCCAGAACACCCACACATGACCTCTCCCTGTGGTCTGGGCTCTCTTAGAATCTGGTGGCTGGGTTCAAAGGCAAGAGTCAGGCTGGGTGCGGTGGCTCACGCTGTAATTCCAGCACTTTGGGAGGCGCAGGTGAGTGGATCACCTGAGGTCAGGAGTTCGAGACCAGCCTGGTGAAACCTCATCTCTGCTAAAAAATAAAAAAAGAAAAAGAAAAAATCAGCTGGGTGTGGTGGCAGGTGCCTGTAGTCCCAGCTACTTAGGAGGCTGAGGCAGGAGAATGGCTTGAAGTCTGGAGGCAGAGGTTGCAGTGAGCTGAGATTGTGCCATTGCAGTTCAGCCTGGGCGACAAGAGCGAAACTCTGTCTCAAAAAAAAAAGAAAAAAGAAAAAGGCAAGAGTCCCGGGACAGAGAGAGGCAGGAAGAAGCCATACTGCCCTTTTATAGCCTAGCCTCAGAAGTCATGCAGTGTCATAGTTGCTGCATTCTATTGACCAAGGCAGTTACAAAGGTCTACTCACCCTTGGGGGAGAGAAAATAGACCCCACGTTTCAGTGGAAGAATGCCAATGTCACATTATGAGTATGAAGGATGGGACATATATTGATGTGGCCATCTATGGAAAATACAGTGTACCATAGTGAGACAACCAGAGCCTCCATAGACTGAATTATGGCATAGATCCAAGAGCTGACATATTCCCCAGAGGGGATGGAAATCACACTGCTTTTCTACCAAGTGGAAGCAAAGCTTCTGATATTTTTATCAGGATAGACTGTCCCCCACCCAAACTGTCATGTTAATCGCTGTATAGCAGGTGTCCCACACTATCCTGATTTGATTAAATAGGAAATGACTTCTGGAACAGCAATGGCAATGGGTATCTTCTCTTCATGAAGTTAAGGATAATTTACTGTTATTCTCCCAAACCCCCCCATCTTCTGCACCAGCTAGACTGACAAGTTAAAAGGCCATGTGATAGCAATCACCACTACATCTGTGAAGTCTTTTAATCCCTGCAATTCCCCTAGAGATGCAGTACCAGATCCATTTACTGTTTTGATGTGGAAGAGCTCCAGGAGCTTCCTCATCTCCATTGCTTTCTTTTTTTATTTTTTCTTTCTACCAACTATAGAAGACTCACTGAACCCATTCCTTTCTTAACAGGCTTTACTTCACAGGTGAGCAAGCCAATGTGGCGATTCTGTCACGTGCTAAGAACATCTTTTCCAACTAGATGTTCAGGAATTTGGGGAACTATGTTAGGAGAGGTTTAGGTTTCCACTGGACCAATGGTGCAGCTGACTTAGGTAAAAACTCCATCACGGCCAGGTGCAGAGGCTAATACCTGTAATCCCGGCACTTCGGGAGGCCAAGGCAGGTGGGTCACCTAAGGTCAGGGGTTCGATACCAACCTGGCCAACATGGCAAAACCTGTTCTCTACTAAAACTATAAAAATCAGCCAGGCGTGGTGGCACACACCTGTAATCCTAGCTACTGGGGAGGTTGAGGCAGGAGAATCACTTGAACCTGGGAGGCAGAGACTGCAGTGAGCCGAGAATGCACCACTGCACTCTAGCTTGGGCGACAGTGCGAGACTCCGTCTCAAACAAACAAACAGACAGACAAACAAAACAAAACTCCATCATTACCTGGTCCCCATATGAACTCTGAGAAGGGGACAATGACACCGTGGGTATCTGGGAATTAGTAATAGCTAACAGCTAGTGTCCACTTGTTGCCCAAGTGTTTGTGTAGTTTCCCTAGTGTACAGTTATCCAGACAAAATGGTAATACACATTTATCCATAAAACGGTAATGATACACATTCTGTACTGGCAGCACTTTTACAAGCTCCCTCCTCAGGATACATGGCCTCTCCATTATTGAATAGGCTCTGAATCTGTAAACTAGCTTAAGTCTAGCAAGAGAATCCGGAGCTGCATTTCTGTCTTGATATCTGCCTCCAAACCTGGAGAAATTTTTGGCTATACAGATCAAGTAGGGCTTCAGTGATCTGCCATTTATCTAGGACCCTATCTCCAATTAACCACCTCCAAAGATCTCCGTATCCATTTTGAATACCATAAATTCCATGGGGGGTCATCATTAAAGGCTACTGTTGGAATCATTACAATTACACTGAAAATAGGAAATACATGGGCATGGGCGTGTAGTCCCACACCTGTAGTCCCAGCTACTTGGGAGACTGAGGTGGGAGGATCCCTTAAGCCTCAGGAGTTGGAGGGTGCAGTGAGTTACTGCACTTCAGTCTGGGTGACAGACTGAGACAGAGTGAGGCTCCGTCTCAAAAAAAAAAAGAAGAAAATACACTTCACCAACATTTTATGAACTCCTACTAAATCATGTTGTAATGATCCCAGTACTCTTGTGAACAGAGTATGCTTCAAGACTTTGGTAAAGGGAATGTCTTCAGCCGGGTGCGGTGGCTCACACTTGTAATCCCAGCACTTTGGGAGGCCGAGGCGGGCGGATCACGAGGTCAGGAGATCGAGACCACGGTGAAACCCTGTCTCTACTAAAAATACAAAAAATTAGCCGGGCGTGGTGGCGGGCGCCTGTAGTCCCAGCTACTCGGAGAGGCTGAGGCAGGAGAATGGCATGAACCCAGGAGGCGGAGCTTGCAGTGAGCCGAGATCGCGCCACTGCACTCCAGCCTGGGTGACAGAGCGAGACTCCGTCTCAAAAAAAAAAAAAAAAAAAAAGGGAATGTCTTCAGGATCCTGCCAGGCAGGGATAGGTTGGGAAAAGGGATAACATATTTGGTAATTTGTTCCAGAATTCTTCTTAAATTCCTTTCTCCACATTATACAAAGGCATTTCTGTCATCTCAGCTTTTAGGATAGGCCAATATTATGTTCAGCTTCCTCTATGAAAAACATGCCCAGCTGCTAAACATAGGACATGAAATCCAAAATCTGTGGTAGGTGCATTAGTATCAATAAATACAGCCAGACCTTAAATGACACCTTTCTCTTCTTGATTGAACACTCAGTATTTTCCTAAGAATTCCTCATGTTTTTTCTGATGACTGTATAAGTCTCCTCCTCTGTGTGCTTCCTGTTTGCTTCCTAGTGTGATATGATGTACCCAAAATAAACTGATACATTCTTGAGAAAAATATTTAACTTCAACCTAATCAAGTTTCTAGACCTAACTTCCAGCTTCTAGGAAGACTAAAAAACATAGAACTTTCTACCAACTAATTGGCTTGAGCCCTTCAAAAAGTCATTCTCATGAGGAAAAAAAAAAAAAAAAAAGTGAGAGGCACTGTTCCAAACTAAAGGAAACCAAATAGACATAATAACCAAATGCAATGCATAAAGCTAGACTGTATCTTGGTTTAAAAAGAAAAGCATCAAAAGACATTCTTGGGATAAATGGCAAAATTGAAAATGGACAGATTTTAGGTGATATAAAATTTAAGGATGCAGGCTGGGTGCGGTGGCTTGTGCCTGTAATCCCAGCACTTTGGAAGGCTGAAGTGGGCGGACTGCTTGAGGTCAGGAGTTTGAGACCAGCCTGGCCAACATGGTGAAACCTGGTCTCTACTAAAAATACAAAAATTAGCTAGGTGTGGTGGCGCAAGCCTGTAATGCCATCTACTCAGGAGGCTGAGGCAGGAGAATTGCTTGAACCCGGGAGGCAGAGGTTGCAATGAACTGAGATCATCCCACTGCACTCCAGCCTGGGCCACAGAGCAAGGCTCTGTCTAAAAAGAAAAAAAGAAAAATGTTTTTTAATCTTCCTAGAAGCTGGAAGCTACGTCTAGAAACTTGATTAGGTTGAGGTTAAATATTTTTGTTAAGAATGTCTCCGTTTATTTTGGGTATAACATATCACACTAGGAAGCACACAGGAAGCACACAGAGGAGGAGACTTAAACAGTCATCGGAAAAAACATGAGGAATTCTTAGGAAAATATTGAGTGTTCATTCAAGAAGGGAAAGATGTCACTTAAGGTCTGGTGGTATTTACTGATATGAATGCACCTACCACAGATTTTGGATTTAATGTCCTATGTTTAGCCACCGCACTCGGCCAACTGTAGTTTGATCATTCCCATTGCTGTATAGTATTCTATTGTAGGAATATACTATAATCTATCCATTTTCCTGCAGATGGGCGTTTGGATTGTTTCCAGTTTGGAGCTATTATGAATGCTTCCAGAACATTCTTGTGCATGTCTTTTAATGCTCAAATACATATATTTCCATTTGGTATATACCTAGGAGTAGAATTGTTGGGTCCTAGGTTTGTCTATCTAGCAAATGATACTATTAAACCATTCTCCAAGTAGTCATGTCAATTTACACTCCTACTAGTTTCTGTTGCTCCACATTCTTGTCAACACTTAGAATGATCTTTTATTTTAGCCATTCTGGTAGGTATTTCATGATGTCTCGTGTTTTGTTTTGTTTTGTTTTAATTTCCCCAACTACTAATGAGATTCAGCATTTCTTCAATGTTAGTCATTCTTCAAAGTTAGTCTTCATTGTTAGTCTTCTCGAAGTGCCTATTCTGGTCTCCATTGCATATTTTTCTAATATGTCTTTTTCTTATTTTGCTGGCATTCTTCATATATTCTGGATACAATGCCTTTATCATATGCATTTCAAATATCTTATCTTACTCTGTGGCAAGCCTTTCTGCTCTCTTAATGGAATCATAAATAGTTCTTAATTTTAATCTAATCAACTTTATCAATCTTTCTTTTATGATTAGTGCTTTTTAACTCCTAAGGCTTCTTCACACGGACATGAAGATATTCTCTACTATTATCTTTTAGGAGCTTAATTTTTTTAAGCTTCACACTAGATCTTCAATCTATGTAGAATTTATTTATTTATGTATTTTATTGATTTACTGAGATGGAGTCTCGCTCTCTTGCCCAGGCTGGAGTGCAGTGGCATGATCTCAGCTCACTGCAACCTCTGCTTCCTGGGTACAAACGATCCTCTCGCCTCAGCTTCCTGAGTAGCCGGGATAACAGGCGCATGCCACAACTCCTGGCTAATTTTTGTATTTTTAGTAGAGACGTGGGTTCACCATGTTGGCCAGGCTGGTCTCAAATTCCTGGCTTCAACTGATCCACCCTCCTTGGACTCCCAAAGTGCTGGGATTACAGGCGTGAGCCACTGTGCCTGGCCTAGAATTAATTTATTGTAATGGTATGAGGTAGGGGTCAACTTTCACTTTTTCTCTATGCTTATCTAATGTCCTAGTGTCCATTCTTTAAAAGACTATCCTTAATCCACTGCATTGCATTGCCACCTTCATAAATCAATATGTGCCTGGGTCTGTTTCTGGGTCCTGTATTATATTCCAGTGGTTTATATGTCTATCCTGCACTGATTCCACACTGTCTTAATTACTGTAGTTTCATAAGAAATCTTAAAATCTGGTAGTATAATCCCTTCACATTTATTCTTTTTTTTTTTTTGAGACGGAGTTTCGCTGTTGTTGCCCAGGCTGGAATGCAACGGCACCATCTTGGCTCACCACAACCTCCACCTCCTGGGTTCAAGCGAATCTCCTGCCTCAGCCTCCCGAGTAGCTGGGATTACAGGCATGTACCACCACGCCCAGCTAATTTTGTATTTTTAGTAGAGACGGGGTTTCTCCATGTTGGTCAGGCTGGTCTTGAACTCCCAACCTCAGGTGATCCACCCGCCTCAGCCTCCCAAAGTGCTGGGATTACAGGTGTGAGCCACCATGCCCGGCCCAAATTTTTTCTTTCTTTTTCCAAGATTTTCATGGCTAGTCTAGATCCTTTGCATTTCCATATACATTTTAGAATCAGCTTTTCTTTTCTCTTTTTCTTTTTTTTTTGAGACAGAGTCTCGTTCTGTTGTCCAGGCTGGAGTGCAGTGGCACTATCTCAGCTCACTGCAACCTCCACCTCCCTGGTTCACGCAATTCTCCTGCCTCAGCCTCCCGAGTAGCTGGGATTACAGGCACACACCACCACACCTGGCTAATTTTTTGTATTTTTAGTAGAGATGGGGTTTCACTATGTTGGCCAGACTGGTCTCGAACTCCTGACCTCACGATCTGCCCGCCTCGGCCTCCCAAAGTGCTGGGATTACAGGTGTGAGCCACCGCGCCCGGCAAGGAATCAGCTTTTCAATTTCCATGCACACACACACACACACACACAAACTGGTGCAGAATTTTCACACACTGATGATGGATTCTTTTTCCATGAAGTTCTATAAATTTGTACTTTGAGGCTTTAAGAATGCATACTGGTTTAGAACTGTAATATTTTCCTTGTGAATTGAACCTTTTATTACTACATAGAGTTCTTTTCTCTTTCTAATACAGGATGAGTACCCCTTATCCAAAATGCTTGGAACCAGAAGTGTTTCAGATTTTGGATTTTTTCATATTTAGGAATATTTACATATACATAATGAGATATCTTGGGAACAGGACTCAAGTCTAAATATAAAATTCATTTGATATCTTGGGAACAGGACTCAAGTCTAAATATAAAATTCATTTGTTTCATATACACCCTATACTAATAGACTGAAGGTAATTTTATACAATGTTTTAAATAATTTTGTGCCTGAAACAAAACTTTGACTGTGACCCCACCACATGAGGTCAATTGTGGTATTTTTCACTTGTGGTGTCGTGTCAGTGCTGATATTTTGAGCATTTCAGATTTTGCGTTTTCAGGCTAGGATGCTCAACTGTAATGCTTTTTGTCTGAAAGTCTATTTTGAAAATATAAATATAAATGATATAAACGATCCCCATTTACTTTTGGTTAGCATTTGCCTGATCTTGCTTGTTATATTCCTTTATTTTAAACATTTTCCTATCCTTATGCTTCAGGAATGACTCAAAGAGACCTTCACTAAAGAAACCTCCAAAGGATATACTTCAGGTGAAGGAAAGTGATCTTAAGGAAAGGTCTGAGATGCCAGAAGGAATGGATTCTATTCCTATTCTATTCTATTCTATTCTTTCTATTCTAGAGATAGGGTCTCACTCTGCCACTCAGGCTGGAATGCAGTGGGGAGATCTCGGCTCACTGCAGCCTCGACCTCTGGGCTCAAGCAATCCTCCCACCTTAGCCTCCCAAGGAGCTGGGACCACAGGCACACGCTACCACACTCAACTAATTTTCTGTGGAGAATGGTTTTCGCCACGATGCCCAGGCTGGTCTCATACTCCTAAGACTGAAGTGATCGGCCTGCCTCAGCCCCCCAAAGTCCTGGGATTACAGGTGTGAACCACTGCACCTGGCTAGGAATGGATTTTGTTTTATTTTATTTTATTATTGTATTTTATTTTGAGACAGAGTCTTGCTCTGTCACCTAGGCTGGAGTGCAGTGGTGAGATCTTGGCTCACTGCAACCTCTGCTTCCCAGATTCAAGCGATTCTCCTGCCTCAGCCTCCCGAGTAACTGGGACTACAGGCACACGCCACCCCGCCCAGCTAATTTTTGTGTTTTTATTAGAGACAGGGTTTCACCATGCTGGCCAGCATGGTCTGGATCTCTTGACCTCATGATCTGCCCGCCTCTGCCTCCCAAAGTTCTGGGATTACGGGTATCAGCCACCGTGCCCGGCTTTTTTTTTTTCACCAGGCCGGAGTGCAGTGGGGTGATATCGGCTCACTGCAAGCTCCGCCTCCCAGGTTCAAGCTATTCTCCTGCTTCAGCATCCTGAGTAGCTGGGACTACAGGCACGCACCATCGTGCCCAGCTAATTTTCGTAATTTTAGTAGAGATGGGGTTTCACCATGTTGGCCATAGCCAGGGTGTTCTCCATCTCTTGACCTCGTGATCTGCCCGCCTCGGCCTCCCAAAGTGCTGGGATTACAGACCCGGCCTTTTTTATCTGTTTACATTTATTTATTTATTTATTTAAGACGGAGTTTTGCTCTTGTTGCCCAGGCTGGAGTGCAATGGCGCGATCTCGGCTCACTGCAACCTCTGTCTCCTGGGTTCCAGCGATTCTCCTGTCTCAGCCTCCCGAGTAGCTGGGACGACAGGTACTTGCCACCACGCCCGGCTAATTTTTGTATTTTTAGTAGAGACGAGGTTTCACCATCTTGGCCAGGATGGTCTCAAACCTCTGACTTCATGATCACCCGCCTTGGTCTCCCAAAATGCTGCGATTACAGACATGACCACCGCACACGGCAATCTGACAATGTCAGTAATCCGACTGTATTTATTCCATCTACATTGTAGTTTTTGTATTTAGACTTGTTTCAATCATCTTACTTTTCAGTTCAGTTTGGTCCACTTTTCTGAGCTTTTTAAAAAAAAAAAAAAAAATTCTTACCCTGGCTTTTTCTTGGCGGATAGGAGGATGGTTGATATTTTTGCTTATTTGCATTTTCTTATTCTCATTTTTCCCTCTTTATTGGCTTGGAATTTACATACTCTATTTCTACTCTTTTTTTAAAATTTTTATTTATTTATTTTTTGAGACAGAGTCTCGCTGTCTCCTTAGCTTCTATTAAAAATAAATATTTCCCCACAAATTGTCCCAGCCCACTGCTGTTATTTTACAAATCCACCGTATGTGATTCCCGTCCATCTCCTGTGGTATCAATTACCACCCCATGGGCTAACTCACAAATTAATTTCTCCAGCCTGACCTCTTCCTTGAACTTCAGATTCTTAAATCCAATTTCCAGCTGGTCAACCAGACCTGGATATAGCACAGGCAATCCAATTTCAACAAGCCTAAAACCAAACTCCTAATTATCTACTTCTCCCCTCCTAGAGAGAAAAGCCAGCTTCTCTTCCTTCTGTAAATTCTTTCACATAATCTAGAAACAGGGGAGATTAGACTGCTTCCTCCCTCTCCATCCCACATCTTGTCCAATACTGACATCTCCCAACTCTACCTCCTAAAGCACCTTGTCTAGCCCTCGGTCACAGTCCACATTCGGCCCAGGATGGCTTTGAATGAGGACCAACACAAATTCGTAAAACATTATGAGGGCCAGGCGCGGTGGCTCACACCTGTAATCCTAGCACTTTGGGAGGCTGAGGTGGGCGGATTGCCTGAGCTCAGGAGTTCAAGATCAGCCTGGGCAACATGGTGAAACCCCGTCTCTACTAAAATACAAAAGAAATTAGCCGGGTGTGGCGGTGTGCACCTGTAGTCTCAGCTACTCAGGAGGCTGAGGCAGAAGAATTGCTTGAACCCGGGAGGCAGAGGTTGCAGTGAGCCGAGAGCCAGCCTGGGTGACAGAGCGAGACTCCATCTCTACAAAACAGACAAACGAAACGAACAACAACAAAAATTATGATTTTTTTTTTTTTTAGCTCATCAGATATCACATTTTATCAGTATTTTACATGTGGCCCAAGACACTTCTTCTTCCAATGTGGCCGAGGGAAGCCAAAAGATAGGACACTCCTGTCCTAAAGTATTCTTCTGGTTTCTTTTCCCACAAATAGTATTCTATGGTTATTAGATATACCAGAAAAATTGACTCCATGGTAACATAAGTGTGGGTAAGTGCTAGAAAACTACGAACAAAGTCTACTACAAGACTTTTCAAAGAGATTACTCTGTAGATATTATAGATATGAGGTGATATAACAGTCTTTTCCACGCTTATTTTAGCATTTCTGTGGAACACCTTTTAGCATCTCACATGCCTCATGATCAATCATTAACTGCTATTCTAAGCCCCTCCATTCTCCCCTACCCCCGCCACCACGGCCCTAGGTCAGCTCTTCCCATCTGGTTCCCTAGCTCCGGTCTTGCTTCCTCAAACGTGCTGTTCACAGTGATGCAAGAGTGAGCAACCTAAAACTCAAACCTCCTAAGTCTCTCCACCACTCACACGTCAGGCTAAACCCCTTCATAGGGTGTGGAAAGGCCCCCGACCTGGTCCAGCTCCACCTCTCCCACAGCACACCACACTCACATCATACCCTAGAAATAGGTTTGTGCCTCCCAAAATGTTCCATGCTCTTGTAGGGTTCTGTATCTTTAGTCACATGACACTATGTGTCTGCAATATTCTTCTCCACACCAATTCACTGGTTAACTGCTACTTCTCCCTTTGAGACTCAGCTCTAGTGCCACTCTCTTCAGGAAGTTTTCCTGACTGGGCTAAGTCCCCCCTCACCTCAGCTCCCATAATCCACCTGTATAGGAAATTACAGGCCCGGCACAGTGGCTCACGCCTGTAATCCCAGCACTATGGGAGGACAATGTGGGAGGATCACTTGAGCCCCAGAGCTTGAGACCAGCTTGGGCAACATAGAGAGACCGTGTCTCTCCAAAAAAAATAAAATTAGCCCAGTGTGGTGGTGCACGCCTTTGGCCCCAGCTACTTGGGGAGGCTGAAGTTGGAGGACTGCTTAAGCCCAGGAGGTCAAGGCTGCAGTGAGCCGTGATCGCACCACCGCACTCCAGCTTGGGCGACAGAGCGAGTCCCTGTCTCAAAAACAAAAACGAAAAAAAGAAATTATAAATTTGCTGCCCCATGAGACCATGAGCTTCTTAAAAGCAGAAACTATCTCAGATTCATCTATTTACCCTTCCCAAACTCTAAATGCTGATGGGTTCCAAGACTCAGTTCTCTTCTACTTTCTCAAGTGACTTCAACCGGTCTCATGGCTTTACATAACACCCGTAACCTCATGACTCCCAAACTGATGTCCCCAAACTATTTCCAACTCTTTCCAGATCTCTACGGACTGGCTGCTTATTCAGGTCTCAGTCCAAATGTAACTTTCTCCTGACCACTCCATCCAAATGGCCCCGTACCCACTCTCTCCCTTTGTCTTATACTGTCTGAATTAAATCTATTTATTATGCACTTCTCCTACCACACTATCCGATGAGATTGGAGAGTTTTTATTCACTGCTTTGCCTCCAGAGCCCAAAACAGTGTTTGGCACATTACTGACACTTATTAAATGTTTGTCAAATGAGCTACTGCCTAACACAGATCTGGCACGTAATACCTGCTAATATCTGAGTGCTCACTCAGTGCCCAATAGTGTGCTAAATATACCACAGGAACTGCTGCTTCTTCTCCTGAGTATTACCATTGTCCCCGTTTTACCTGGACACTGGAGTTTAGTAGTTTGCTCAGCTCCCAGCATAGGAAGGGATAGGAACACTGGCAGCCTGACCCAGAGCCAACTTTCCTAGACACTGTGCTGTCCTCCACTTACATCTGCAAGGACTCAAAAAGGTGTACTCAAAGGAAGGAAGGGAGGAAGGGTCCAATGATCACATTTGTTGAGAGCAGAAAAGGAGTCAAAGGGAGAAGGAAACAGACTAAAGACGGTCTTCTGCCTTTTGAATTTCGTACTGCCCCCAGGATTGAGTGGCCTGTTTCTAATTCCTGACACTGATACGGAAGGTCCAGTTCTGATAGCTCAGAGAGGGGTGAGTTACCTTTACCAGCCAAAGCTACTGCTTTCTTGGCAGAGATGAATTTCAACTCACTACTTAATTGCCACGGTATAGGGAAAGAACAAGGGGCTGGAAATCCAGACACTTGGAGGCTACTGCTGGCTCTGCCCAGGGTTCTCTAGTGGACATTTGCCAACCATGTCCCTTCTCCATGTCTCAGTTTCTCCACCGGTGGGGGGAAAGCATGCCGCTCTGATGTTCTGTGGCTCTAGCAGGTGCTGATCTCCGGAGTTCCCTCAGCTCACAGCTCTAGATGCCAGGGGAGAGAGGCCCCCTTTCTGAATGCTGGAGCCTGGGCCTCACCCTTGGGTATGAGAAGTACAGAATTTTCTACAATACAGGAAGTGAAAGAATTGCCTTTGGAAAACAGAAAACCTAAGTGTAACGCACCCTCCTCCAAGAGTGACGCACAGTAATGGCCAAGCAAACAGTCCTTCCCTGCAATATTTATTAAGGAATTTACACATACACAGGAGAAAGGCAGCCAGGAACTGTGGTTCCCACACATGAAATCTTTTAAGCAAAGTTTTCTTGTCTGAATTTTCAAGTGGGGTGAACAATGACTGAGAGGAAAGCTGTCCCGGCCCTCTGCCTCGTACACCTGGGAACGGTGGGGAAACAGAGCACCCTGGATACACAGGCATGAAAGAGTGATCAGCAGACTGGGAGAAGGGAAGGGAGAAAGGGAGTTATCAATGACATGGCGTTTTTTAAACCATAAGAAAAACACAAGAGTTTTAGGCTGCTGATAAATTAACTCCTCTCTGTTGTAAACCTAAAACTAAACAAAAACAAAAATACCCAGAGCAGATGGGGAGAGGGTGGGAGGCGGAACACACACCCATACACACACACACACACACTCACGCGAACACACAAGCAGTACACGTTAAGCTCTGCATTCCCACTATAGGGGTTGGTCCTCCAGCCATGGAGCCAGATCCTACTGAAGGCAGGTGGGAGGCGGGAAGGGATGTGTGTCTGTGTGTGGGATCTTCATAAAGTCTTTGGTGCTAATAAAAGCTGACCCAAGCAGCAAGTCCTGAAGCCCCAGACCCGGAAAGCAACTCAGGGCAAAGAGAGTAGTATTTTTGCTCATCCTCATAGGAGGGGGCTTGCCTCACCCCAAGGCTAGGGTCAAACTGACCCAGGACCCAGGGAGTATTTAATTTGATTTCAGTACTTGCTTCATTCCCATAAATCATGAGAACATGATGCTTCCTCTTAAAATTTAAACACTTAGAAACAGCTTATTAACACATATAGAAGGACCTCTAAGCTTTCCCCTGCTGCCTAATACACAACACCTACAGACCTTTCTGAGAGTCTCACAGGAGCTTTAACCTTGAGGGAAGGGACTGAAGGGTGTGCACATTTCTCCCACAGTCTAAGTGCCTTCTGCCAACAACTTCTAAGGTGCTGGTGCCAAGAGAGGACTGGGGAGGACATTGGGATGGCTATGGGGCATGTACAACATAAAGCAACAGAGAGGTCTTCATGTTTGGGAAGTGGCTGGGCAGGATGCCAAATCCCAAATGACTTATTGAGCAATTTCTAAACCAAACAGAGAGGTAGGAAAAGAGGATGGGGGTCAGGGGTGGAGGCTGTGGAAAGGGGAGAGCCAGGGCTGAAGAGAATGGCAGCCATACAGGTGTTTTGTTTTTATTTCCACATCTGAGGACTGAGAGTCTGATTTGCTGCCTGTCCATTGCCGCCGCTCATTGACTGTCCATAGTTCATCATGCCATTGGCTCCATAGAAGTTCATCCCAGCCATCTGCTGGGTCATCTGAAAGGGAGAGAGGAGACTTTCAGACCAGGCTGTGGGCATTCTGCCAATTAGTGCAAAAGGCAGGGTGGAAGTCCCTTTTTCTGCCAGGATGGGGAGAATGAGACAAAGGGAAACTCTGTTATGGATAGTAAACCCTGGACCTTAGCAGTCAGATCATTTCAAGGCCATGTACATGAATGACTTTTTGGCAGTGCAATGCTGACAGAGACTAAAACTCAGGGAGGGAAAGAAGGCATCCTGGCATCTGGATCTAGTCGACAGAAAGTCAGCATGAGTTCCTCTCTTTTTCCTTTCCAGTCCCTCATCCTAAATAGAAGGGGCCTATTGTTAACTTGCCTGGCCAATCCTAAAAGCTGAAAGGAAAGCCCCTCCCCAGTGCTCCTGCCTCATCTCCAGCACAGCTATTACTGTCAGTGTCAGGGACAGCAGGCTTGCTCGTTTGCAGAAGGGGGGAGAAAAGGAACTGGACTGTTCAGAATGAACAAAGGCGGGGGGGAAAAAGACTAATGTGTCTTCAGTGTTTGAGAAGGGAAGGAGCTGGGAGAAAACAGTCAGTGGAGAGAAAACAGTGGAATAAGGCCTGGGGCAGGATGGGGCGGGGGTCCTTCATGAACCTGATGGAAAGACTGGCCCCTAACAGTAAACAGAAAAATACCTTATGGAGAAAAATGCCTTGAATTTCCTGAGCCTAGTACATTTTCTATATAAGTTCTTTTTCTTTAGGAGAAAGTATTATTTTCTTGTACCAACTTTTAAAGTAAATTTCAAACTTACATAAAAGTTGAAAGAATAGTACAATAAAACCTATATATCTTCTTCCTTAAATTTACCAACTGTTAACATTTGCCATATTTTCTCTCCCTCCCTATAAAAAAACTTACATTTTTTTGATGAGCATCAAAAGTTGCAGATTAAAAAAAAAAAAAGCTGCAGCTATCACAACATTTCACTCCTAAGTTAGGAGGCACCTCATAAGAATGAACACTTTAACAGAACCACAAAACAATGAACACGCTCAAGAATTTTAACATTAACACAATATTCTAATGTACATGGCATTTCATTTTCAGATCTCTGTAGTCTCCTTTAATCCAGAACAGTTTCCCTAACACTTCCTTCCATTTCTTCCTGACACTGACATTTTTAAGAACCCAGGACAGTTATTTTGTAGCATATCCCTCAATTTGGATTCATCTCATGTTTTCTCATAATTGGATCCAGGTTCAATATTTTTGGCAAGATTCTATGGAGGTGATACATGTCTTTCTTAGTACAAAATATCAGGAAGCACATGATATTACTTTGTTCCACTGTCAGTAATTTTATGTTTGATCACTTGGCTGAGGTAGTGGCTATATTTCTTTCATTATAATTAATAAATAATCTGAAGGGCATTTCTTTGCAAATGTGTCAATCCTTTGCCCTTTTTACAATTACTATCATTCTTCTGTAAAGAAGGCTTTTCCTCCCTCCATTCCACACCTAATTTTTTAAAAATATCACCATGGACTCATGGTTTTCTTTTTTTTTTTTTCATTCAATGTGTCATAATCCATTACTGTTGTTACTCTTTTTGATGTTCAAATTGTCTCACATTTGGCCAGTCAGAGCCACTGTAAGTTGGCTCATGTGTCCCTCTGACATATTCCCATCAGACTTATAGCATTCCATTACTTATATAAATAAAAATGAAACAATGAAAATAAGTGAATTAAAATGTCTACTATGAAAGCTAGAAAATAACAAAGTAAACCCATAGAAAGCATGTGGAAATTGAGGTAGAAAACAGAAAAATGTAGCACCAATAAATCGAAATCCTGGTTCTTTGAAAAAAATTAATGAGACTGCTTGGCATAACTTTTGATAAATTTGAAAACCTTGGTGAAATGGAAAATCTAGGTAAATACAGTTTTCCAAAATTGACTTCCATAGAAGAAACAGAGAAAAGTACCAAAGATTTGCTACAAAAGAAAACAACAGGGCCCACAAACTTCACATGGGAATTCCACAAAACCTTCAAAGACCAGTACTACATAAATTATTCCGGACCACAGAGAAACAAAAACATAAAAATACTTTTTATAAATAAGTATAACCCTGATAAAGATAGCATACACATGCACCATACCACCTCTCTGGGATTCTTTTGCCTGTCTCTTGGTTTTCACATTAAATCACTTTGTATTTCTTTGTACCTAGTACAAAACTAGTGTTGCTTTGTGAGCCAATTTGAACATCATTTTCTTTTGATAGAAGAGTTGCCTACTGATATGACTGGTATGTTTGGTCTCAATTCCATCATATTAGATTTTTACTGTGTTTATTGTATTTGCTGCACTTTGTAGTCTGTTTTTAAAAATTCTCAGCTGGGCGCAGTGGCTCATGCCTGTAATCCCAGCACTTTGGGAGGCCAAGGTGGGTGGGTCACCTGAGGTCAGGAGTTTGAGACTAGCCTGGCCAACATGGTGAAACCCCGTCTCTACTAAAAAATACAAAAAAAATTAACCAGGTGTGGTGGTGGGTGCCTGTAATCCCAGCTACTCGGGAGGCTGAGGCAGGAGAATCACTTGAACTCAGGAGGTGGAGGTTGCAGTGAGCCGAGATTGTGCCACTGTACTCCAGCCTGGGCGACAGAGTGAGACTCTGTCTCAAAAAAAAAAAAAAGAAAGGAAGAAAATTATCTTGGTATTCAGAACATTTCACATGTTTGTTCTAGTGATTACCTTTATAGTAATACTTTTTAGCAATGTCCTTGGTCTCCTTTTCCCTTATTCAAGCTTCCATGATTTGGTTTGTCAGCTTATTACATCCTTTGATTTCTACTTATTTCCCATACAATATTTATTATTCAACTTTTCTCCCTCCTCCTTCCATTTTTAGTTGTATTTGTTTGTCAGAATATAACGTATATTTTGCAACCCTTGTCACCACCTTTGTTTTAGTTTAGATTTCTCAATTAAACATTCAATTCTCACCATCAGTTCTTTTGCCAAAAATGAAAAGGACCCCAGTCATCTCTTGGGTGGATGAAGCTTATCTTCTGTTAGATTCCCCAGGAAAGTCTTGTAAGTGTGATATTCCCTGAGTTCTTGCTTATTTATTTTTTACAGCCTTGATACTGAAGTATAGCTTGGCTGGCGTGGCTGTAAAATGCTTGTCTTGTCTTGCACACACTTGAGTGTCTTTAAGATACTACTCTCCTTGTTATTCTTTTTGTATTTTGCTATTAGGAAGTCTGATGTCAACCTGGGTATTTTGTGTTTGTTCTAAGTGACAGATTTTTGCGGGCAGGAGGTATGGAAAAGGTTGGAGCCCTAAACATTTTGAATGTTCTTTAAAGTCTGTAGGTTTGCTGGGATATGTTTTAGAGTTGACTGTTCTGGGTCAATTTTCCCAGACACACAGTGGGCTCTTTCCATATTATATCCAAGTCTTTTATTTCTAGAATGTTTTCTGGTGTTATAGTTTTAAACACATTAATCCTGTCCCATATTTTATTTATTTTGTCTTTATTTCTTTGGGCATCTCCAAATATATGTAAGTTTTCTTTGCCTAACTTCCATATTAATTTCCATCTGATTCTTTTTACTCCTTTCTATATTTAGTTTTCATTCTCTCAGCTGTTTCATGCCTTTCCTCAATGCTGAATATATTTTCAGCTCAATCTACTGTTCTTTAGCTAACTTGTAGTTGAGTCTTTATACGAAAATTTTGGCTTTTTCTTCAATTTCTTTTCTGAGTTTTGTAAACTTTCATTTCACAACATTCAGTTTTTCATCCATTTTGGCTTTAAGTCTTTGAATTTCTGATTTAAGGTGTTTTGTCTCATCTACAAATGTTTGTTTTAGGACATTTAATTCAGATTGTTGGTAGATTGTGTAACAATTTTCTTCTGCTTCATGACTGTTTTTTGAGGGAGAATATTCATTACATGAAATGTTTTGATTTTCATTTTCCATTTTCTTCTTGTAGTAGTTTGGTACAAATGTCAGCTGCCATGTTGGTTTATTTTGTAAGGTCTCATTTTTTTCTCAGTCAGCAATAATAGGTGTGAAGGTCTGGGGAGGCTTACTAAATTTCTTAGATTAAGAGCACCATCTTTTATTAGTGAAGTGGTTATTTTGGAAGAGGGAAGAAGGTGTGTATTTGATTTTGTGATTCTCATTTCCATTTCTTGCGTCTTTCTTTCCCTTCACCAACAGTCCTCCAAAGGGTACCTCCTCCTTTTAGGCCATGCCCATCTCCCCGAGAAGCAATGCTTTCCCAAGGTTACTACCTATACTCCTATATATCTCAAGTCTCTGATTTTTGATCCTCCAAGTCAACAGAGTTCTAATCTACCATATCTCAGACCTGTTCTCAGTACGTCTTTGATGAGGGTAGGTCCTTCTCCTTCTGGGGGGTTACTTTATCTGTGGTGTTATTGCTAGGCCCCTGCTCCATCTTCTCTTTTTACAGTCTCCTCTGTGATGCTGGCTCTGCTAGATTTGGTGTTTATATGCCCATTGCCATGCCATTTGAACCTTGTAGTATTCTGTCTACCAAATGAGATTGTTGTGAGAATATCTGCATTAATTGTTTGTATAGGGTTTTTTTGTGTGTGTCTGTTTTTGCTTTAGAGAATGTGTGGAGAGATTCAGATTTAGGCAGTTGGGCTTATTCTACAGGAGCCCAGAACTCTTCAGAAAGTCTGACTTTAGACAGACCTCCTAGGAAAAAAAAAAAAGCAAACCTAACAATGTCTCTGGCATTACCTCATCTACATGGAAAGGATTCAAAGGATAGTGGAGAGGTACAAAGTGAGAAAAACTTGAGGAAGGCTCAAAACTCTTGCTGCAAGTAAAATGGGGTAGCTTACCTGAGTAAGGTTCCACTGCAGCTGCTGAGCTGGCTGGACCCCATACACAGTCTGGGGCATAGCTGCCATGCCTGCCATGTAGCCAGCCTGCTGGGTGGTCATCATTCCATTCGGCACACCCATCATTGATGCCTGCATGCTACCCATATAGCCTGCAGGCATGGCCATGGGGGCAACCATCCCAGAAGCTCCTGGCTGAGCAACCATGCCTACTGGTGGAGGCATCATGCTCCCCATTATGCTGTTAGGAGGTGTAACCCCGGGGAAACTGGGGTAGGCTGTGGGATATGCCATCTGAGCGGGAGCCATGAACATTGCTGCCAAGAAAACACACATACAGGTCTGTTAAAGAGGGAAAACCATAAAGTCAGCCCAAACTCTCCCTGGCTACCCCTATCCAGCTGGAATTTCTCAGGATTACTCTACTCACAATGCTCTTTACACAGCAAAGTAGTTAGAGTCCCTACAAGGCCTGCTATGGCTTACCAATGGGCTGCTGACCGAGCCATTTTCCCTTTAGGGTCCAGATCCAGACCTTGAGCTAGACTTCACCAAAGTGTGAAGTATGACTCCACAGAAGTTTGACTCTGAGTTATATTAATTTCAAACTGCTGATACGTTGGTCATGTTCAGATTTGTTTGGTGTATGACATCCTGGCCCCCAAAGCAACTGTCCTCTGTCACAATAAATAATTCCTGCACGGAAGCCCTCATGTCTCTATCTGGCACACGGCCATGACACCCAGGAACTCTACCTTGAGTAGGCATTTGAGGCGTCTGGGATCCATACAGTGAAAGAATGGAGTCTTTAGAGAGCTGTTTCTTGCCTATGTCTTCTGATTTGCTCCCTGGCTCTGGAAACAGGTTCAGGTTTTCAGGAACAGAGCCGGCACTCCCTGCAGTTGGCATGGAACCTACAACCTTAGGACAAAGAGGGCAGGGGGAGAATTGAAATGGTTCTCATGGGAGTCTCTTTAAGGGTCTCCCTTCCCTCTCTGCTGCTCCTAACACCTGCAATAAGAATTCATGGCTCAAGTTAATAGCTTCCTGACATTTTTACCATTCAAATATCTGAACACACCTGATAATTAAACTCTGTTACAATTCTTTCCTTTCATCAAAACATGTGATTTGGTAGGAAGAAACAAACAAAACAGCCCACAACAAATGATGCAGCAGAGGGAACTAAGTTTAGATTCCAGTGTAGCCATTTACTAGTATAACCAGAGGCTAGTCACATAACTTTTACGAACTAATGTCTCCACATCTGTAAAATTTCCACTTTGTAGGTTTGTGGTGAAGGAGTGAAATTATTAATGAAATATACAAAATGATATACAAAAACCACCTCGCACTGTGCCTGAGACACAGCAGCCATTTCACGAACGGTAGCCATAAAGGTTTCAAGTCTTTCCTACCTACAATTTTCTGGCAGTAACTCAGGCCGAGGAGCTAGCCTCAAGTATCAGCCTTCACAGTATCACACACTTTCCAGTGAGGCAACTCAAAGGGCCCACCCTTTTTGAGCAGGAGAAAAAATGGCATGAACAGCAATCTTAGACTGTGACACAAATGACACAATGTTAAGGGAAGAATGAAGAATCAAGAAAACCAAAGTCCAACTCCACCAAGGAAGCATGACGTGGTACCATGATTAAGATATCAAAATCACCCATTTCAGAATGTTCTTTAATCCCGAGGAGCCCACAAGACTCACCTTTCTGGATCCTGAAGGAGAAGGGGATGGAACAGAGGCCAACAGATCTAAATCCTTCTCTAGGGTATTGCTGGTCTTACTGTTTGCAATGGAGCAGGCCACAGGAGCATCTAGAAAGAGAGATCGAAGTTAAGATGCAGCACTGCTTATTAAGCCCATGCCTTCCTTCTATTCTAGACAAAAAGCAAACGTGGCCCATAAGCTCATGGACCTAGAAATCTAGACTTCTGGAACCATCTAGCATGGACAGGGCTTCTCAAAGAGCCTTCACCCCACATTCCCAGAGTGCTCTGGGGAAGCCTGTAGCCCAGCTATCAGGCACAGGGCAGCAGACGCCCAGGCCTGAAGGGTATTTCAGCACCACAGTTGGGAGCTGGCTGGCTCCCTTCTGGCTATTTGAAGGGCAAGGTATGGAGGGTTCATTTTCAGAGAGCAAGGAAAGGTACAGAAATTAGAAGCCTAAGTAGCCAATAACCTCAATCAGCAGAAGCGGATGGAAACAAAGTGCAACCATCAGTGCTGTGAAAGGCAGACAATAGGCTTTCTTTCTGAAAGGGCAGAATCACTAGTTCAGGATTTCAAAGGTTTGGAGAAAAATGACCACAGGCCATCTCAGAAACAGGTTGCATCTGAAAAATGAAAGGAATGGGGGCAGGGAGTGGAGTACAGGGAAGTGACATGAGGCTCAAAGGTGCTGTTTCGCAAAACTGCTAACATTTATGGAGGGCTCAGTATGTGCCAGGCACGGGGCTAAGACCTTTAGAGGCATTATCTCATTTAATCCTTCCAACAACACCTTTGAAGTAGAGACTCATTCTCACTGCACAGATTAGGAAAGCAACATTCAGAGGTTAAGTAAACTACCCAAGGTCACACAGACAGTAAGTAACACAGAGGGACACTGGCTCCAAAGGCCATGCTCTTAACCACTACATCACACTGTCGCTCTGAAAAGTGTCACAGTAAACACTTCCTTAGAGCAACTGCTCAGATGTAAAACAGATCAGGAAGAATGTGAGAGAACAGTCTTAGCAATGAAGACAAAACTGGAGAATCCCATCTCTACCTATCTTCCAGGGTCACTGAGAATTTATCAAAATTTCTAAGAACATGGAAGCTGAAAAGTCCAACTCTTACCAAGGCCCAACAAATCCATGACAGGCGCTGTGGATTTCGGGGAGCTTTTCCGAGGTAGCTGTGGGTCTTCTTTTTTCTGTGGCTAAGGTGAAAATATGTTACAGAAAGAAATAAGCAGGTGGTTTTGAACTCTTTTCCCATCTCCACTGTAAAGCCACGGTGTTCTTGTGGGTAGGGCTGCTGTTATTCAAAGACAGTTACCAAAGAAACGAAACTCAGGAAGTATTAGGTGAAAGAATCAAGTCAGGAGGCAGAAGTGCATAAACCAAACCTAAAATGAAAAACAAAGATATTGCCTGTGATTGTCTGGCGTCCTAAAGAGACAGATCTTTCTGAAACCAAGACAATCACAGAACAGGGGATCCAACAGAAGCAGCAGTTTTTGGTCCCAGGAAAAGCCAAGAATAAAGGTAGGTATCTGATGGTACAAGAGCCAGCAAATCTCCCAGTGGTTAGAAAACCTTTTACTTTAACACCAAAAGGGAGGTCGGTTTAAAGATTACCTAATTCACTCTGCCAATATCACTAGTGATTGTGTCCACAGACAATGTGATTCAGAACGATGATAAAAGACTCTTCCTTAAGCAATAGTAAGTAAAGTCCTCTCTCCCAAGATTCCAAGCTTTTATATTAGAGATTCTACTACTACAGCCACAATATGTCCTGTGGAAAAAGAAGGGTGTCTGTTTCAACATGACAAAGCAAGAATATAAGAAGGGATCATTTAAAATGGACTAGTATGGCCTCACTTCTGGACTGTTCCTCATTGAAATCGGAAAGTGGGGCACAGAAGGTCTAACAAGGGAAGGACTAATGTGGAAATAGCATCTGCTCAGAAGGTGTCCCCCAGCCTCGGCATTCTGGCTTGGAATGTGCCTCTTGCTTAGATGGAACAGAAGCATTTCTTGAGTTCTCATCTGGCCCCAAAGAGAAGCTCTTACAGAGCAGATTTAGGCAGCAACTGGTAATAAGAGCAGAAATGATAGCAGGCAATCCACGCCAGATGCAGAACCCTTTAGCCCCAGCTGTGATGGTGCAATGGTACTCACCATGAGGCCTCCTACTCTCCCTTTCACAAATATACACATACCTGAGGCTGTCCATACAGTGCAAATACTTCCCAACTTACCATTTTCACCTTCTCGAAAACAACAGGTTCCAATTTTTTTTCTGGAACTGGTTCGCTTCCCCTTTTCCACTTGTCATCTTTTTCTTTCTATAATGATTTAACGAGACAAAGAACACAGGGCCCAAGGTGACTAATAGTTCGATAAATCCTAATTCCAAGTGTCTGAAAAGGACACCTCCAATCCCCATTGATTCTGACATAAGTGACTGACAAGCTTGGGGGGCGGTGTCTTGGTGTGCAGCATGAGAGGTGACCTCTTCCACATTAGCCTCAATGCTGTACGAGGCGTCTTCCAAACACCTTAGGCGCCCGCCCTCCTAACCCACTCATGACTGTTGACATTTGCAGTCGAGGCTATGTACAGACGCTAAAACATTTTACCAGTATGCTGCCCATCTGTGCCCCAAATTTAATTTGCGCATGCTTTGAGAGGTCTCCCCTCATGTTGGTATACTAGTGAATAAGTTCATCTTACTCAGCTTACGTCCTTTGTGATATCATAAATTCAATCATAGGTCCTGCCAATATTCATTTTTTTAATAGTCAGAAAATAAACCTTAATTTCAAGTTTATAGATTAGAAGAACAAAAATTAAGTTTTAAAATCAAATAAACATCTAAATGTAAAACAAAACCACAAAGTAACCTTAAGAATACAGAGTATAGCATATATATGAAAAACATGTTTGGTCTTGCCAGTGATAAAAAATGCAATTTAAAATGCACTTTATGCAGGGAGAAAGATCTTTCTATAATGGTGGGAGGGATGAAGTGAAACCAGTACTCTTATACAATGCTGAGAAGAGACAGTAAAATGGTACAAATTCTGGAAAGTATATTGGCAAAACTAGGAAGAGACAAATGTTGAAATCCTTTGACCTAGATAATACCATATCTTGTAATGTATCTTACGAAAATAGTCCAAAATATGAAAAAGGTTAAATGCACCAAGTTCACCCCAGAATTATTTGTGCTAAAAAAAATTAAATAACATTTATGCCACATAAGGGGAATGGTAAAATAAATGATTACTTTTAGTGATTTAGCTACTCACTGGAGGATGATGCAACAATTAAAAATTATAAACACTACATAAGCAACATAGAAATGTATGTTAAGTGGAATGAAGGCAGAAGTCTACATAACTGTATTATAATTATGCCTCCAAAAAGAAACTATACAGAAAAAAAGGGGAACACACCAAGAAGATAATTATTAGCAAAGATGGTGAGAGTATGCATGGATATTTCACTTTAATTTTCATTTTCTCTAAAATAATTTTATAATCAATACATGCAGCTGTCTTTTTCATACAGAGTGTATGTATTTAACACAGACATTTCATTTAAGTTAAAAATGTTTTATCTGTCCATTATAAAAAGAAGTTTTTAACAAAGCCAGTTTCTTTTCATTTGATACTAAACGTCTTCACTTAGCAAATACTAATTATTGGCATAAAGATCTTCACAAAATATGAAAAAAATCTAAGTACATTAAATAACAAATTCTGAAATAGCTTTTTGGTAAATGGGAGGTTATTTCCTTCCTAAGAAAAACATCCAGTAACCAGGCTTGCTTTCATGGGTACAGTATACCAGCAACGTAATCATGAATACCCTGAGGGCAGAGCTGCTGCTTCTACAATAGCTGTGTACAAATAGCAACTCTACTCCTTCATCATCTGAATTATCTCAGATACCCTTTGCTGACCTCATCTGAGTTCATATCCTTAGGCACAATGAACAGAGCTGGGCAGACAGACCACGGTTTTCTACAAATAAAAGGAAATGTGTATGCTTGGGTTCTAAACTGTTATTGATGATGCCATCCAAGCTGTAGCTGCACACTGGATTCTTTCTTGGCACAGATATGATACTGACAAGTCCCTTTTCTGGATGACTGCAAGGTAAGAGTCCTTCATACACAGTTGAGAAGGAATCATTTTTACCTAACTACATGTATTACCTTACACTTACTTGCCTGTGTTGAAATTCACCTACCAGTTAATACTCCTTTCACACAGCTTCATAAGATCAGTCTGAAGTGGATTCCAATTAGCTTAACTTTTAATTACCCAGAAGGGCTTGGAGCTCGGTGCAAGCAGTGATTTCACTGGCTATTATATCATGATTACATAACTAGAATAGATGATAGATAGGTAGGACCTGCGCGGGAAGTAGAGAATCCCTTACTCTCAATACTTCTGTGACTAGATAAATAGCCAATTATTCCCAAGAGAATTTTCTGTAGAATCTTGTCAAAGGTTATTTAAAGGTCTAAATAGTCATATCTATTGGTTCTCCATTAGTTGTCATTAGTTAGGCATATTTTCCTCTTTCAGAAACCATGCTGTCTGTCCCCCTGTGTTACATTTGTCCTAGTTATCATACACTGTATTGCAGATTCTAAACATGCCTAGGAAGGAATGTGTTCTTGGCAACTGGTAGTCAGTCTGCCTCTGAAACCCTTCTCAGAAACAAGGGTCCCATTGGCAATCAGTCCACCAACACACTGGTTATCAGCAGGTAATGCTGGAAATATACATTGGTCAAACTGAAGGAAACTCTGGTGATTTAATTACACCTACTTTTGCTGATTTCATTTACAGGAAAAACAGTATATATGTGTGTATATATCTATGTAGATAGATATATCTGCAGTACATATACACATATACTGTTTTATTTGATCTAGTATATGCAACATGTCCATCCCAAGAACTAATGCAAAATTGGGAATCATCACTAACACCTTCTAACGACAGATTAAGGCAAGAATTCACTGATAGGCAGAAGTTTGTTTCATGATATCTCATGGTCTTGACTCAGTAACTGGCACTTTTTACTTTTGCTTAAAAATTTATTTTGAGACAGGGTCAAACTCCGTTGCCTAGGCTGGAGTGAAGTGGTGCAATCACAGCTCACTGCAGCCTCAACCTCCCTGGCTCACGTGATCCTCCCACCTCAGCCTCCCAAGTAGCTGGTTACTACAGGCATGTATACCACCATGCCTGGCTAATTTTTAAATTTTTTGTAGAGATGGGGGTCTTGCTTTGTTGCCCAGGCTGGTCTTAAACTTCTAGGTTCAAGTGATCCTCCCACCTCAGCCTCCCAAAGTGATGGGATTAGGTGATGAGCCACCACACCTGGTCTACTTATGCATTTTTTAAAAGATGGTTTTGGAGTGTTTTGGTAGCAGTTCTTCAACGTGTTCTCTGGCCTGATTTAATAAGCACATTACTTATTATGGACAAAACTTGAAAGATGTATAACCAACCCTAAAGGCATTGATGTCCAGACTTCGGTCCATGTATTTCTTCTTCTCATATTTGTCTCGAATAAATCCTTCGACGGCTCTGCAAAAAGCTTATTAAGGATGAATCCAACAAGCCTCTCAAACGGCAAGAAGACAGAAGGTCAATTGTGTTCCAGGAAGCATTGTTCTCCTCCTTCCCTCTTGCCTGGTTTCCCCACGTGGCTCCTGCCTCTTCATATGCAATTTCTCTGACCAAAACCTTGAAATGCCTCCTTCACAGTTAGAGCAGGGAATCATTACTTCCTATGCTTTCCCTTCAGTGTGATGATAGCAGCAAGTGGAATTAACCTTCAAATTGACATTAGAGGTGGCTATACATCTGTGGCTGTTCTAGAATATAGGTAAAGCAGTCAAATGTCTATTTTAAAGCACTTAGGTCAATAGGCCTCAAACAAAGGCACGTAAGTGCCCCTTAAAAACATAAACTCTTGTGCCCCACTGCCAAATTCTGACCAGTGGGTCTTCTGCAAGTCCCCAAATCTGCATTTAACAGCTTCCACCTGAACTCATTAAAAAAAAGAACCTTAACAAGATGATCTACAAACTACATTTTGAGAAGCACTGCCATTAAGGGATTTGGTTTTGTGTCCTAGGTGCTATCCTCTGTTGAACAGATGGTGGAAGAAAGTTATTGGTTACTGATAAACTGGTAAACAACAGTTAATTCTTTCACCCAAGACATAAAAAGATGATAAAAATGAATGGCAATTTTGCTGACTGCCAGGGTTAACAGAGCACAATGAACTACTCTTTTTAATCAAACAATAGTTTCAGAGATCCAAAATAAACTAGTGGAGATATAACTTTATGGAAGAATTCACAGTGAAATCACTGCAGTCTTAATTCCAGTGAGTCTTCTTCAAGTGACACCATATGACAATTCTGACATTCACAAATACATATGCTTTTTGTGCACCTTGGTTGCAGGACAGAGGACAAGCAAGGACACTGACTAATCCACTAGAGACGACCCAGTCACATTACAGGACTGGAGTCTTGTCTGACTCTCCCCGAACATCAAAATACCACTCAGCCTTCTAAGTTGCTCCAGAAAAGATACGGGTCTATCTGAGGTCGCCGAAAGGTCTCAGGAAGATAGGCTTCATAAAGTCGGTTTGCCTTTCCATTTCCCATCTCTTGCATGCACTGTGACCAAAGAGAACGTAGAAACATGGAACGTCAGATCAAGAAAGAACTGAAAAACTTCTCGCCCAATTCCACTACTATACAATTGAAGAACCAACCTAGAGAGTGTCAGAAGCAACATTTAAACTTGTGTATTCTGATTTCCAATTCATGATTCTCTCTGCCTTACTAGGATTTCCCAGTCATTTGCCCCAAGCTGTCTTTCCCCCTACTCCATAGGTTCCTTTTACTGAAATATTTGTGTACCAAGATAGATGTAATTCAGTAATAAATCAAGATCTCATTTGAAAGTCTTAGATACACAGCTGCCAATTAAAATGTCTACTTGGCAGGCAATGATCAGTGTTATCATTCTGAGTTTATACTATTAATCAATTCCAATAAATGTGTTTCCCACTAGGCTTTTAAGTAGACTCCTTAACACTTGGGAGGGATAAATCCCAAGAGCTTTTTAAATCTCCAAATTCCCAAATATCTCCACGGCATATAATTTCCTTCATAAAACAGAGTAAAGTGTAACTGAAAAATGTAACTCACCTTTTTAGACCTTTAATACATCTATAAATACAGTCTAAAGCAATTTCTAAAGCCATTTTCTGGTTAAGAGTAACCTCTTATTTCCATTACCAACTTTAGCAATTGGACTTGGGGGGCGGGGGGGCTTCCCTTTTACTCCCAAGAAAGAAAAAATTAAAATTAAAGCATTTCAATGTAGGAAGAGAATAAAAAATAATGAAGCTATATCAAGGTACAGCTCTTAGGCCAGCCAGACTCATTAACTTAGGAGTCTCACTCCAAGCCCACCAAGCTAACAGCATGCAAGATTCATGTATGCATTCCAGCTGTTACAGCTTTTTAAAGATGATAACAATAAATATAATATATACATTGTCTTATTTAATATACTTTTAAGGTTAATTATGTTTAAATTTATTTAAAATTTTTGAAATTTCAAATGTTATCTAATTCCACGTTTGTATGTGTCTAAAGATATATTAACAATCAGAAATGATGAGTTTACAAAAATGGATATTATCTTAATATTATGTACCATTAAAATATTTTCCCTGTCTAAAAAAAAAAGATTCATGTATGCATTTTGGCAATAAATATTTCTGTAAGTCTATGATTTGGAGGTTTTTTTAAAAAGTGAATTTTTATTATTTTTTTTTTTGAGACAGGGTCTCACTCTATTGCTCAGGCTAGAGTGCAATGGCATGATCATGGCTAACTGCAGTTTCAACTTCTGGGCTCAAGCAATCCTCCCACCTCAGCTTCCCAAACTGCTGGGATTACAGGTACGTACCACCAGGCCCAGCTAATTTTTTAATTCTTTATTTTGTAGAGACATGTGTCTCACTCTGTTGCCCAGGCTGGTCTTGAACTCCTGGACTCAAGCGATCCACCCACCTCAGCCTTACAAAGTGCTGGGATTACAGGCATGAGCCACTGTGCCCGACCAAAAGTGAATATTTGAAACTATAAATTTTAGACCTGCAAATGCTAAGAGTCTTAGAAAATCACCCAAAGATCCCTCTTAATACTTTCGTGGACCCATGGAATCCTAGACCATAGACTATTTCTGTTTTTAAGGAAGTAAAATAAAGGTAGAATAACTGGTATCTTAAATAGAAAGAATAAAAACTTCTGTTAAGGGACAAGAATTTGACATTAAGTGTTTAACAACTAAATTTTCCTTTGACTTCACCTTTGTGCCAGGTTTGACTGAAATTCATCTGGAATTCCTTTTACACAGATATATGGGAGCAGCTGACTCACTCTCGGGCTAAGTACCTGAATCTGTTCTTGAGTCCACTGGTCGAGGTTAACTGACTTTACCCTGGATATGTGCACCCCCAGATTCCTGTGGATTCCAGCACATCGAATGCAGATGAACACACCAATGTTCCATGAGGCCCATCGCGGCCCTGTGAAAGTCAGGAACAGGGCAATAAAGTACAAATTACAACGTTGAAGGCCTAAACTACAATATTAGATTATCAGACATTTCTGCTAGAACGTAAGTGAAAGAATTTTTACCATAACCACCTGTTTTTGACTCTGCTCATTCCTCAATGTGTCAGCTTTTCTTTAGTTTAAATTTAAGTGTACAATACAGTGGTTTTTAGTATATTCACATAGTTGTGCAATGATTACTACTATCTAATTCCAGAGCATTTTCATTAGTCCAAAAGAAATCACAAACCCATTAGCACTACCCAGTTTCTCCCACCTCTTCCTCCCAGCCCCTGGCAACTATGAATCTACTTTTTATCTCTATGGATTGCCAATTCTGGACATTTACTATAAACAGAATTATATAATACGTGGGCATCTGTGCATGGTACAATTTCTTTACAGTGTCTGCTAATATGAGTGTTGAAACGCAGATGTTATAAGACTGTCACTTATATTAAGAAAAATCCCAGGAGTGCAAAGCCATGTCATATTCTATTTGGCCGAGCACCTTGCATAAACGGTCCTCTCCCAAGAGACGTTTTAGTGGTGATGGGCCTGTATTCACCACTTTTTAGTGGTGGCCTGTATTCGGTTTTCCTACCAGGAAAAAAGATAGATATGGCATGCTTGTCCGTGGCTCAACCTGTAACTGAAACTGTTTATCCTTCCCCCAACCCCAGGCCTATAAAATATGCATGCGCATTAACTAAATAGGATCCTTTCCCCTTAGGCTGATGTTCCTACTTTACCCAACTACTGAAGTATCTTGTTTCAAGATTGCCAAATAATAAAGATGCTTATAGCAACAAAAAAGGGATCTCAAATATGAATTTTAATTCAAAACTGTTACAGAATCTCCCATCCCCTGCCAGTGTTACTCATCCTAATAATCACTCTGAAAACTTATCACACTCCTCTTCATAATTTTCACCCAGGAAAAAAAAATGACTCATAAGAAACCTGCCAAAAACTTACTAAAAAATCAGAAATACTTCCTTCTCCATATCCCACTTGGCAGAAATTTACCACATAAAATAAGTGTGACATAAAAATTAGAGGATGCAATAAAGAGGTGAAAAGACACTGATCTTCTACAGAGATAAACAGGGCCTATGCTTGGAACGACAACGAGCACAAGACTTCAGTTCTTTGGGACACAGACAATTATTTGGTTAGCTAGCAGGTTTTTAATTTTTTAATTTTTATTTTTAGAGGCAGTCTCGCTGTCACCCAGACAGGGAGTGCTGTGGCACGATCATAGCTCACTGCAGCCTCGTCTTCCCGGGCTCAAGCGATCCTCCCGCCTCAGCCTCTGGAGTAGCTGGGACTATAGGCGTGTGCCACCCTGCCTGGTTAATATTTTTATTTACTGTAGAGACTAGGTCTCACTATGTTGCCCAGGCTGGTCCTGAACTCCTGTCCTCAAACAATTCTCCCACTTCAGCCTCCCGAAGTGCTGGGATTACAGGTGTGAGCTACTGTGCCTGGCCAGCCTGAAGGTTTTGACAGCAGTTTTAATGAAGGAATGCTAGAATCGTGTGGCAGAAAATTAGTTTTAGAAATTTGAATTCATGATTATTACAAATAAGAATGTAATTTTTTGACAAAGATATCACTTCTTTACTATGGCAAATACTGCAACAGAAGGCTCACATTCTCCTTATTACCACCAGGCGGTGCTCTCTGCCTGAAATTTTATCCCAATACCTTATTGTTATCACAAGCTCAGATTTACCTTCTAAAAAGATATTTAGTCCCTTCACATTCCTAGATGGATTTACATAGTTGGTCCGCCATGTATCTAATAAACACAAAAACGATTTGCACACTTGTTTCAGGCGGGAGAGTGTCACGTCAAACACAAAATGAAAACCCTAAACTGATGTAAACGGGGTTTCTTAGCATGCTGTATATCCATTTTAGGTTACAGTTTTCATAAAGGAACTCCAATAAGATCTAAGTTATATAAGATTTAAAATGGCACCAAGTTAATATTTCATGTTTCTTAAAGCATTTTTCCTTTGCTCTAGATTCCAGAGTCTGGAATTCATAAGACAAGTTAAGATGTATTTGTTTGCTAACAAAGTCAGAAGCCAAACACATTCATTAAAAATTAAAAGTCAGCTGTGAAATGTTACACTGTTTGCTTCCTGGCCTTAAGATGGGAAAAGGCAATTCCCAATCATCTAAGCCACTGTCACAGCTCCCACTCCAGAGTACTTAAAGTCTTTTTGCTTCTGAGGAATGCAAGGCTAAGACTTGGAGCCTTGGGGTGACTCTGAAGCCACTGACAAGGCCTCAGTACAGAAACACAGGCAACTATATTTTCATGAAAAGCCAGAGAAGAGCCTCTTCTCCCCGCCAAATCCCTACCTGACATCCCTTCTGAAACCTTTTCCCAGTGAATATAGTGACAGTTATATCCCAGATACTCAGTCTCTTTTAGTTTTGAGCCACTAGATTAGTGAATAACTACATGTTTCATAAAAGATTCTGAAATTAGAGAAAAGAAAAATAAAAGAGACGTTACTTATATGGCTGAAAACATGGGGAAATGGTGTAGTTACTTTTATTTCATTTTATTTTTTATAGACAGGGTCTCTCACTCTGTTGCCCAGGCTAGAATGCAGAGGCAAGATCATGGCTCACTGCAACCTCCGCCTCCTGGGTTCAAGCAACTCTCCTGCCTCAGCTTCCCGAGTAGGTGGGACTATAGGCGCGTGCCACCACGCCCTACTAATTTTTGTATTTTAGTAGAGACAGGGTTTCGCCATGTTGGCCAGGCTGGTCTCAAACTCCAGACCTCTCTGGTGATCCACCCGCCTTGGCCTCTCAAAGATCTGAGATTACAGGCATTAGCCACCACGCTCAGCCAGAGTGCTTCTTTTTAGAAAGGAATATGAGTTCTGGTCCCAAAATATCAGAACTAAAATGAACTGAATATCAGAGAGAAGAAATTTACCCTAGACCCAATTTCAAAGTCTTCTGGAAAACATGAAATTTTAAGCAGCTTCCTTTATTTCTCTTAAAATATTTCTTGAAAAGGCACTTTTTAAACCCTCACCTGTTCCCTTTCTCTGCTACACACCCCCACCCTGCCCTTGTGCTTGCATATGCCCCCATTATACAGGCAAAGAAAGAAGGCTCAAGGCTGTCAGCCTAAGTGGTGGGTACTTGGATTCCACAGTACCTGGTATTGCTGCTACAATGCCAGCCTACTTTAATCTGGTAAACTTGCAAAAATGCAAGTGAAACCAATTGTTTCAGTTCCATCCATGTTGCTGCAAATGTCAGCGAGTTAAAAAAAAGTGGATCTCATGAAGAGAGAGTAAATTGGTGTTCTAGAAGCTAGGAAGGGTAGGCGGATGGAGGAATAAATGAGGTTGATTAATGGGTACAAAAATACAGTTAGCCAGCCTGGCCAACATGGTGAAACCCCATCTCTACTAAAAATACAAAAAATTAGCCAGGCATGGTGGCACGCGCCTGTAATCCCAGCTACTGTGGAGGCTGAGGCAGGAGAATTGCTTGAATCCAGGAGTCAGAGGTTGCAATGAGCCAAGATCACACCACTGCACTCCAGCCTGGGCGATACAGCGAGACCCTGTCTCAAAAAAAAAAAAAAAAATACAAAAATACAGTTAGAAGAAATAAGACTTAGTGTTCAATAAATCAGTACAGTGACTATAGTAAATAATAATCTACCATATATCTCAAAATAGGTAGAAGAGAATAATTCAAATGTTCCCAACATAAAGAAAAGATAAATGTTTAAGGTGATGGATATAGCATTATCGTGATTTGGTTATTACACATTATGTGAATGTATCAAAATATCACTTGCACCCTGAAAACATGTACATCTAATTATGTATCAATAAAAAGAGATAAACCAATTGTTTAATACACATTGGTCATGGCAGTCAAGGAAAAAAATATAAAAGATGCCATTTTGAAATTTAAATTGAAAAGAGATGCTAAGAGGCAATATGCCAAACAATTTTGAAAGCAAAGAGGATAGACAAGTGATGTAAACTGGTAGTGATTGGCACAAGAACAAGGTCACACATAAGTGAACATATTCAAAAGGAGCCTAAGAGTAGGCTTGGGCAGCATTAAGCAATACTAAAACTAATATAGAATCACTCTGCAATAAGGGATCAGGGAAAATGAGAAAAGTAGATGGAGATGGATTTGGTTAATCACTCAAGAAATCAACTGTCCTAAGTACCAGCTCAGTATCGGAAAAACCTGGGTTTACATGGACCTGTTGCCTGTATTTTGACAAGTTTCTCTAGGGCTTATGTCTCCATTTGTAAAATGAAAAGCATATACGTAATATCCAACTTATATTCAACGTCTGGACAGCTTCTACATACCGAGTAACTACTGCTGCAAATTCCTCTTGCTGCTGAAACTTCCTCCACCACCAAAGCTGCCAGGATTAGAGGGGCTCTGGGATTGACAACTCAGCAGACAGAAAAGCGGAACTAGCATGATGGACGACTTCAAGCTACTATTAATATTATAATAATTACATCATTGAGTTATAATCTATGGAGTTCCAAACAAATAAATATTGAGGAGGAAAAAACATTGATAAATTGATGGCCACCTATATTTAGACCTGCTGGCATAATGGACCTGTCAAAAAGTTCAACGGGCAGGCTAAGCGAAGGGAGAGAACTTTCCCATCTTCCACCCACATCCTGTGGAATCTATCTTGGAAACTTTTCCAGAATCTATCCATTTCTACCTAGACTTCCTCATGTCTCACCTATAAGCATACGTTCTTTTGTTTGTTTGTTTGTTTGTTTTGAGACAGAGTCTCGCTCTGTCGCCCAGGCTGGAGTGCAGTGGCGCGATCTCTGCTCACTGCAAGCTCCGCCTCCCGGCTTCACACCATTCTCCTGCCTCAGCCTCCCGAGTAGCTGAGACTACAGGCGCCCGCGACCATGCCCGGCTAATTTTGTTTTTGTATTTTTAGTAGAGACGGGGTTTCACCGTGTTAGCCAGGATGGTCTCGATCTCCTGACCTCGTGATCCGCCCGCCTCGGCCTCCCAAAGTGCTGGGATTACAGGTGTGAGCCACCGTGCCCGACCAGCATTGGTTCTCTTAACATTATTTACTGTGTACCTATGTGCAAAGCAATTTGCCTGCTAAGTACTGGGGATACAAAGGCAGAGAAAATAAAGATGAGATTCCTCAATTCAAAAAGCTCACAGACTAACAAGCAATTAGTCTTCAGAATCCCACCAGAATAATCTTTCTAAAACACAAATCTGTACAGATCACACCTCTACATATAAACCTTCCATGTAGTCTCATACACAAAGGTAGATACGTAAATTGGTGCACATTTTCTGAATAGCATATTCCAAACTAAGCTCTCAATCTCTTGCTACAAAATCTCCTCTTCCTTTTTTCTTCATCTTAGTCAACTACACCTCCATCCATTCCATTGCGTCAGTCAGAAAATTATGCATCATGAAACCTCTCTCCTTCAGCCCCCACATCACCAAGACAAAAATATCTGTCAAATCAGTATCTCTTCTCTCCATCTGTATCACTATTTCTGTAATCTAAAGCCACCAGACTCTTTTGGACCACTGCAATAACCTCCTAATAGCTCTCTCTCCACTTTTACATTCTCTTCTCCCTTGGGCCCAAACCAAAACCATTCTCCACCAAACAGCCAACTTGAGCTCTTAAAGAAGCAAAGCCACATTGTGCTGCTTAAAATTCTTCTATTACTATTGGATTAAACAACAAAATCCTTAACATAGTTTCCAAGGTCTTAAAGGTCTAGCCCATGCCTCCTTCCGCAGCCTCTCAGTTCCTGTGATAGCAGCCTTCTTTCATTTCCTCAAGGCACCAACATGTTCCTTCCTCAGGGCTTGCTGGCCTTTGTACATGCTGCTCCTGCTGCCTAAAAAAAATTATTTCCCTAACTGCCAAATGCCACTTGCAGCCTGGCCAACTCCTATACATCACGAGGTCTCAGCTGAAATGTTTCTTCCTCAAAGGAGTCTTTCCTTGGCTCCCCAGTCTAAACCCGACTGTAAAGTCTCTTCTACCCTTTCTTTTGGTTTTTACCTTACAGAAAATTTCAAACAAACAAAAGCAGAGCATAATTAACCATGAACTTCAGCAATTATCAACTCCTAGCCAATTTTGTTTCAGCTATACTCCCACCCACTGCCCCTCAACTCCAACCTTGGATTATTCTGAAGCAAATCCTAAATATCATACCATTTCATCTGTATATACTTCAACATGTATCTCTAAAAGATAAGGACTTTTTTTTAAAGGTTATGAACTTTCATTTACCTTTTACTCTTTCCTTCATTCTTTTTTTTTTTTTTTTTGAGACAGGGTCTTGCTCTCTCACCCAGGCTGGAGTGCAGTGGCGCGGTCATAGCTCACAGCAGCCTTGGGCTGTCAGGCTCAGGCAGTCCTCCCACCTCAGTCTCCCAAGTAGCTGGGACTAGATGCATGAGCCACCATGCTGAGCTGATTTTTATTTTTGTAGAGATGGGTCATTGAGTGGTGTTAAGAGTCAGGAAAAAAAAAAAAGAAAGAAAAGAAAAAAAAAAGAAATGGGCCAGGCACGGTGGCTCACGCCTGCAATCCCAACACTTTGGGAGGCAGAGGCGGGCAGATGACCTGAGGTCAGGAGTTTGAGACAAGCCTGGCCAACATGGTGAAACCCCATCTCTACTAAAAATACAAAAAAAAAAAAAAATTAGCCACACGTAGTGGCACGTGCCTGTAGTCCCAGCTACTTGGGAGGCTAAAGCAGGAGAATCACATGAGCCCAGGAGGTGGAGGTTGCAGTGAGCCGAGATCCCGCCACTGCACTCCAGCCTGGGCAACAGAGCAAGGGTCTGTCTGAAAAAAATAAAAATAAAAATAAATAAATGAAATAAAAAAGAGACAGGGTCTCACTATGTTGCCCAGGCTGGTCTTGAACTCCTGGCCTCAAGTAATTTTCCTACTTTGGCCTCCCAAAGCACTGAGATTACAGGAGTGAGCCACTGTGCCTGGCCACCCTTTACTTTTTCTAAATCATACCACATTTTGTTACTATCTAATTATTTGATTGTTTAAGATTTCTTTCCCACTAAACTATGCGTGCCACAAGAGCTGACACCAGACCTGTGACATTCACTATCATATACTCATGGCATAGCATGGTTCCTTGAACATAGCAGGGAAGCAACATTTGTTTAAAGATTAATTAAAACTAAGTATTCTAGGTGCAGTGGCACATGTCTGTAGTCCCAGCTATTCAGGAGGCTGAGGTTGGAGGATCACTTGAGCCCAGGAGTTTGAGGCCAGCCTGGGCAACATATTGACACCGTATCTCAAAAAAACAAAAGAACTAAGTAAATCCTTTGACCCCACTTGTAAGAATTCATCAGGGAAAAAACAGGTCAAGTACACAAAGAAATACGTTAAGAATGTTCATTATTACATCTTTATGAAAATTAGAATCATCAATAGGTTACATCAAGGACTTACGGTATCACCATTTAACGGGGAAAAATTTTGGAGCCTCTATTTCATACAAAAGTATCTCCATGATATAGTAATTTTAAAAATCCAGTATTAAAAGAGTATACATGAAACAATTCCATTTTTGTTTAAAATATGAATAAATGAGCTGGGTGTGATGGCATGCCTCTGTAGTCCTAGCTACTTGGGAGGCTGAGGTGGGAGTATGGCTTGAGCCCAAGGATTCAAGGTTGCAATGAGCTATGATTGCACCATGGCACTCCATCCTAGGGAACAGAGCGAGACCTTGTCAAAAACAAACAAACAAAAAAAAGAATAAATATACAGGTATGCACAGAAAAAAAATCTAGAAGAATATATGTAAATTATTACTATATCTGGATAATGGGGTTGTGAAACATTTATTTTCTTCTCTATATATCCTCTCTGAATTGTTTGCAATGAGCTTTCTATTAATTTTGCAATGGGAAAAACCAGTACAGATATCGTAAAAACAAAACAACGTAAGCATCCAGGGCTCCTTACTGGCTGCAGGATACGTTGAAACTCCTTAACATGATATATAAAGTCTGTTGAGAGCCTTGTACTTTACACATGCTGAGGAAGTCATAATTCTGAAATACGCAGCACACTCAAATCTCTTTGACTACTCCATTCTTTCTACCTGGAATGGCTTTCTCCCTCATTCCCTGCTTGACAAACTTAAAAATCCAGTTCAGGCCGGGCGCAGTGGCTCACGCTTGTAATCCCAGCACTTTGGGAGGCCGAGGCGGGCGGATCACGAGGTCAGGAGATCGAGACCACGGTGAAACCCCGTCTCTACTAAAAAATACAAAAAATTAGCCGGGCGTGGTGGCGGGCGCCTGTAGTCCCAGCTACTCGGAGAGGCTGAGGCAGGAGAATGGCGTGAACCCGGGAGGCGGAGCTTGCAGTGAGCCGAGATTGAGCCACTGCACTCCAGCCTGGGTGAAAAAGCGAGACTCCGTCTCAAAAAAAAAAAATCCAGTTCATCTGTGACGCCCTCCAATGGAATAAACCCTAACTTTCTCTATCGCTAATAGGCCAGGGTATGCTTTGTTCTTCTAATACTTAATATCTTGTTCGAGTTGCTCACAGGTCTCTCTTGTCCTAAATAGACTATGAGCTCTGGAAGGCAATGACCATGTTCCTTCATCACTTATCCCAAACACTTGACACAATGCTAGCAAACAGAAGATGGTACACAATAAATGTGTGTTAAATGAATTCATCAATAAGCAACATAAATGTATATATTTTTCCTGTTTTGCAGAAAGAAGGGAGAAGTTTTCAAATGCCTTAAAGGATAGCTATAACACAGAAAACGGATTAGGTTACTTTGGAAAGGCTTCAAAAGCAGAACTGGCACCAAGGAGTAGAAGTTGATTTTAGCACCCTCTGGGGAAAAATTTTCTAACAATTAAGGTTGTGTAAAAACCAATGCAGCATATCCAGAAATTGTAAAATCTCAGTTAGTGCAGTGTTCAGACAGAGGCTTGGTAATCAGTTCTCAGGGATGGTAGAGAAATGATCCCCATGTGGTGAATTGGGTGAACAATGAGCCCTACAGTTCTTTCTACTACTACAGTCCTACTACTACGGTAGATAATTTGCAGTAATTTTTAGGTCCCTTTCTGCTTACTGTTCAATGGTCCTGAAAACGTAAAATGAAATAAACAATCTATGAAGATGTTAGGCCTAGAGGAACCTAAAACACGGAATCAAATTCGGTTCATGGAGCCTACACTAGGCACTGAAAACTGGTTAAATGCAACATACACATAAGGAAAAACCTAAATCAACAAACTCGGATTTTATAAGAGATTAATTCTACGTGACAGAGCTTGTCATTAACTCTGACCCAAAATTTGGAAGTCAAAGTAAAAAAAGCAGCAGTATTTGTTTTAAGAACAAATCTAGTGCCAGTTACCTCAGTTCCACTCATTATATCCCTCCATTCTCTGATTCACTGAAAAGGAAGAATACACAGGAACACCAGTGGGATCTTGGAAAAATTATTTTGGGCTGCTGAGAGGTATGTTTACCTCTATGTTTTCATCTACACAAAAGAGAGTTCATCAAGTTCCTTATTCCAAAATAACAATAACAGTAACTTTGAACTTCTGTAAGTATAAACATTTTAAGGAACCATGAGACCAAAATAAAGGCTTACGCAATCAACCTCTGCTTTCAGAACACTTGCAGGAGAAGTCGCTTTCCATCTGGGCCATCTTGCAATAACGTTGTTTCCGTTTGTCAAAAAGAAACACTGTCCACATTTGTACAGTTGAAAAAAGAGCATAAGTTAAGCTTAAAAATGTCTGAGACAAAGAAAATTAAAACATGTCTGAGACTGGTTAGAGAATAAAGGTAAATCCTACACCAAGAAATTTAAAATTAGAAAATCAGAGGTGGAAAGGACTTTAGAAGTCCTCTTGGGTCCAGCCTCCCACTGAATGCAGCCTCCTTCTAGGGGTGATCACTTGGCTTGTCCAATGCTAAGTCAGTTATGTACCATTTCAAAAGGGAGTCGGTTTGTCTATTAGACGGCACCGACTATTAGAGAGGCCTTCCTTATACGGAGTCCCATGAATCTGTCTTCCTACCATTTTGATATCCTGGTGCTGCTTTTTACTCCCCTCATACTTATATAATATATCAAAGTATGCAAGATAAAGATGGAGGTTTGGAGATTCTAGCAGAAGAGAGCAGCCACTTATATACTCAACCAAAATACAAGCCCGCTGAACCAACTTAATCCAGGAGCTCAATGATAGAACAGACATAGCAATTAGACAGACTGCTGTGATTATCAACGGAGATGAAGCAAAGCAACATTATCTTCCTACCGGGTAACCAGAAAAAGGACGTTAAGGGAAGTAGAACACTGCTAAGTACTCACTAATGAAATGATTAGTCAATCTATGTCTAAAACTAATTCAGCAGTTAACTTAAAATGGCTTTTCTCAAAAAACATTAAAGCCTGTAACACAAAGAAATCAACAGGAAAGCAGACTGAGGTCTACTAGGAGACAGGAAGGAGGCACTCTTCATCTTTCTCATGTTATTTAACTGGCCTTTCTTATCTACAGAGCTAAAGATACGGATTATCTAAACTACAGCACTAATTTCCTGTGTGACTTTAGACAAGTCAATATACCTCTCTGACAAGTCAATATACCTTAACCAGATTATCTCAAATCTACCTCTTCTAAAAGATAGTAACTGTATCTCAAAAATTCATTAAACTACTCCGAAAAGGTTGAAGGGAAGGCAATTAACTTTCAGTAAATTTGGCTCCACATTAATCTTACTTTCTTGGTTTTTATTATTATTATTATTATTATTATTATTATTATTATTATTATTTTGTAGAGGTGAGGTCTTGCTATGTTGCCCAGACTGGTTTTGAACTCTTGGGCTCAAGTGATCTTCCCATCTTGGCCTCCCAAAGTACTGGGATTACAGGCATGAGCCACTGGGCCTGGCCATTGGTTTATTATTAACAGGTAGGGATTTACTGTGACTCTTCCTTGTTGTCTCTCCCAGCAGTGGAAGGTACCTAGTGTATACTTAGGTGATGTTTCTGGGAATAAAGAACTATCAATCAGTCATCCTGTATCATTATTATCAACTCAATTCCCCAGGTGACTTCAGGAGGGAAAGAATGAGATCCTAGTTTGGACTTCGTTGGCTTTGAAAAGGACATTCTGCCAACATATGTTCTGATAATGTCATTACCCCATTCAAAGCTATGTCACTGGACTCCCCACCATCATCTGAACTCCAAACTTCTAAGTATGGCTTAAATTCTCCCGTGATCTGGGTCTTTAATTCTCATTACTCCTCTTCTCACTTCTATACACCAACAATGACATCACTTCCTCTTAAAACTGTGTATAGATGCCACTTGTCATGTTCCTGACTCACAGAGAAATCTGAGAGAGTGAATACTACCCGCAGAGACCCACAGGCCTTTTTCTGATTTGGGGATGGGATACAGACAGAAGGACTCTTGGGTGTGGTGAGTCCCTGTTCCAACTAGAGGACCTCCTGACTGCCACAAAAATCAATGTACACGTATATCAAAACACCACATTGTATACTGTAAACATATACAATTTTCATCTGTCAATTATATTGTCATAAAAAAGAATTCTTTCCAGTAGGTCCTGGGGAAGCTACGCAGTTCTCTTGGTGGTAATGTCTGAGAGCTGAGACAAGGCCCAAGTCTTTGGGGGTTTCCCTAGGAGATTCTGGTATGTGCTGCTATGATTGTGCCTGGGCAACAGAGCGAGACTCTGTTGCCCAGGCTGGAGTGCAGTGGCGCAATCTCGGCTCACTGCAAGCTCCGCCTCCCGGGTTCACGCCATTCTCCTGCCTCAGCCTCTCCGAGTAGCTGCGACTACAGGCACCCGCCACCACGCCCGGCTAATTTTTTGTATTTTTTTTTTTTTAGTAGAGACGGGGTTTCACCGTGGTCTCGATCTTCTGACCTCGTGATCCGCCCGCCTCGGCCTCCCAAAGTGCTGGGATTACAAGCGTGAGCCACCACGCCCAGCCTGATTGTTTTTATAGTAAAGAGCCAACACATTTTAAGGAGGGAGAAAGAGCTAGCCAAGAGATTTTCTGCCAGTATTGAAGAACCTTGTAAAGTCAGTGAGATGAGACTGATTGCATAAGCCAATGAAGTCCCCAGTTGCTTCCGTTAGAGGCCAGTCCCTTGATGTTACAAACACTGAATAAGACAAAACTTAAAAATCTGAACAGGTCCACCTCTTCCTTTGAGGACAATAGACTTCTTCCAAAAAGAGCAAAAGTGGACCCCCTTAAGTTTTCATTTCATGGAGTGAACTGATGATGGCTAACCTTCAAGACATGGTTACTTGAAGATTCATCAAAATCCTTCCAATCCCTAGTGATTGGTGTCCCAAACACCTAAACACACTGCACAAGAGGAGAACAACTTCTGAGGCAAATGGTAGATGGTGTGATTGAAACACTTATCTTAAGAAAGCTTAGAACTGTGCTCCCAAGAAACCACAGGATGGAAGCAAAGAGTTCTGGAACTGAAGGAAAAAATTCTTGAAAATGAACATATGAATGAACTCAGTTACAAATGATAAAGAGAGCCAGCTAAAAATCTATGACTGAAACTGCTGGAGAAGATAGATTTGCTTGCTCTCTTTAGAGCCAATTACATGGATAATGGCAACTTGGAATTGGAAAAAAGGGCGAATCAGAAAATGGAGACCGCTTAGACTATTGTCAGAAGTTAATTTGAAGAAACTCATTGATTCTGTTCACGCAAATACTCCTTAGAAAGGTTAGAACAGGCCGGGCACAGTGCCTCACGCCTGTAATCCCAGCACTTTGGGATGCTAAGGCCAGTGGATCACCTGTGGTCGGGGGATCAAGACGAGCCTGGCCAACATGCTGAAACCCCATTTCTACTAAAAATACAAAAATGAGCCAGGCATTGTGGCTCACGCCTGTAATTCTAACTATCCGGGAGGTTGAGGCGGAGAATCGCTTGAACCTGGGAGGCGGAGGTTGCAGTGAGCCAAGATTGAGCCACTGCACTCCAGCCTGGGTGACAGAGCAAGACTCTCTCAAAAAAAAAAAAAAAAAAAAGTTAGAAGAACTACTTACACTTTGTTGATCAACTTACAGTCTCTCACAAATAGCTTTACAGGGCCTATTTCCTCTATTTGCAAAACATCTTTTTGTGCAAATCTTGCTCTGCCCACTTTCCCCATGAAGCCTTTTCTCCTTCCTATTCCAACTCCCACAGCACTCTGCTGCCTCTCTTGCTGCACTCACTCATTTGTGGTTGTTCTATTGTTGGATTTGTTTGTTCTTCTAAGATAGGGTCTTGCTTTGTTGCCCAAGCTAGAGTGCAGTGCAGCCTCAATCTCCTACGCTCAAGCAATCCTTCCACCTCAGCTTCTCGAGTAGCTGGGACTAGAGGCATGTGCTGCCACACCTGGCCAGCTTTTATTTTTGAGAGCTCCTTTAGGTAACAACAACAATAAAAGTATACTAATTTAGTATACTTTTTTTTTTTTTGAGATGGATTCACGCTCTGTCACCCAGGCTAGAGTGCAGTGGTGTGATCTCGGCTCACTGCAACCTCTGCCTCCCGGGTTCAAGCTATTCTCTTGCTTCAGTCTCCCGAGTATCTGGGACTACAGGTGCATGCCACCATACCCAGCTAATTTTTTGTATTTTTAGTAGAGACGGCAGGGTTTCACTCGATCTCCTGACCTAGTGATGCACCCGCCTCGGCCTCGCAACGTGCTGGGATTACAGGTATGAGCCACTGTGCCCGGCCTAATTTAGTATACTTTTTAAAAACCTAGTATGAGTATTTTGCTTATGTGGATTTAAGTTTTAGATCACTTATTACAGAAAATCACACAAAGGTAATTTAAATACCCTAAATAGAAAGTCAAGGGAAAGGGTGTCCTTAATGCTCCTTGTCTCCTGGTTAGCCTATGATATTTCAGCTCTAGCCAATTTCCTTTGCACAAAGACCCTGCTTAAAGCATTTATGAATAAGCTGGAAGAGTGGTGGATGAGACATGGCTTCTCTGAATAGGGGAGGGAGGACACAAAAAATAGCTGCTTTCATTGAGGGCAGGAAAGAGATTATTTCATTAGGAGCCAAACAGTGAGACTATCTCAGTACAAACAATTGTTTGGCTTGAAGACTCCATGTGGGTAATTACTCCAGCAAAGGCTCAGCTGGAATGGAACACGGAGCCTGCCAGGACCTAAGGATAGGGACTGACACAGGCTCAAGTGTCTGAATCATGGCTTTGGAATCCCAGAGCATCCTAGCAAAGATGTTCACAGAACACACTCTACCCCAATCAGCGAGAAGCACCATTCTGCACCCAACCAAGTGAAGAATGTGAATTTGAAACAGATGAGAAAATCTGGGGGTACTGGAAGCAAATTCAAAGTTATTAAACCTAAACTGATATTTTATAGCAAATGCAGCAAGTCCAAAGATTAGATTTCTCGGGCAATCTAATGCATTTCAATCACCACTTCAACGGCTAACAACAGGCTGGGTGGAGTTGGTGTGCAGGGAGGGACTGCTGAGCTAACAGCTGGGGAAATCATTTCAAAGTCAGCCAGGTGGACCTGATATTTCAAAACTTGATATTATAATTAAACCAATTTCCTAGTGACCTCACTTCAGGTAATATATGCAAACTTGGTTCTCAAGTTACTGTCTTCATTTCCTAGGGACATTCAGTTCTTTACATTTTTAGGTTACTTCAGGTTAACTTCCTCTTTGCAACAACCAGTATCTACTCATATATTTAAAAACAAAAACAAAACAAAAAACTAAAGGTGCAAAGTGAGCCTGCCTACTGCAGGAGGGAAGGGGCCTATGTTTAGAAGAAGCTACTAAAAAGGGGGATATGGTCATTGTCCAATGAGATTGCTCTTCATCCTCCATCCCTAGGATAGATTCCTCACTCCACCACATTGACGAGGGATTTTTTTCCCTCAGGAAGCTGAAGGGATAACTATCATAACACTAGATTCTGGATGCACAAGACCCAGTCCTGATCCATAACTCACAATCCCAGGGCCTTCCTAAGTTGCTGCCTGATAGCCTTTGCCAGTGAATGCTTTCATACATTTCAATCATTAACCTGACCAAGGCTAACGGCAGGCTGGTGGGTGTAGGCGTGTGGGGTCTGCTGAGCTAACAGCTGGGCAATCATTTCAAAGTTGGCCAGGTGGACTCAACATTTAAAAACTTGACACGGTCATTAAAGTCCCTCATAATCAAGTGTCGGCATTCATCTGTGTATAATATACACTTAATGCATGCTTACTGATTAAACAGGTAATAAGCAATAGTGTAACAATATGAAAACTGATATTAAAAACAGCCCATATTCAAATAGTCCCATCTTTGTCCCTCTAGACCAATGGCTCCCAACAGAAACAATTTCCCCTCAAGGGGCAATGCTGATGTCTGGAGACATTTTTGGTTGTCACAACTGGCAGAGGGGTGGGGAAGGGCTTCTGGCATCTAGTGGGCAGAGGACAGGAATGCTGGCTTCTAAACATTCTAAAATGCCCTGGACAGTGCCCACAACAAGGAATCACCCAAAATGTCAATAGTCTGAGGTTGAGAAATCCTGCTCTAGAGGAACCATTTTTAAGCCATTTAGTTTGAAGTGAGACATAAGAATATGTCAATTTTGTGGAAAAGCCTCTTCTCTTGTTCTGTAACAAACAGATACACGTTTAGAGTACAACATTCTAAAATTGTAACCAACCTTAGGAATGATGTAGTGTAAGCACAGTTGGAGAAACTAAGGCCTAGAGAGGTCAAGTCATTTGCCCAAGTTCACAGAAGAAAGGATCAGCTGGACTGAAATTAGAATCACCTTTACACACCCAAATGTGTGTTATACATAGTCGATGCTCAATAATGGTCACTAAATTGATATCTTGTTCTTTAGGTGTTCTTTTTTTTATTATTACAACATACAATTCACTCTCTGCTGCTGGGAATCTGAGACTGATTGTGAAGACTTCTTCCCAGCCACACTCCCCTTCCTCAAAAAGAAGCCCAGAAGGGAAAAACAGCGTAACCTACTAGAGTTCAAGACTGCGTGGCCAGGCAGAAAATGTTTTTCAATTGTTTCCAGGGAAGCTCATGTCTTTCACCCAGGCAGAGGCTTTACACAAAACCTTCTAAGTGAGCAAATGAGCCCTTGTGCAAGACCACGGACACGTGAATTTCTCTTCACAACTCAGCACAGCAGCTTTCCTAACACATTGGAGAAGTCCCAACCAATGGCAAACAGATGGAAAATCAGTGCCAGTTTCACTGAATCACAACCACATCCAAACAAGCTAGAAAGTTTTCAGTTCTAAACAAACAGCAGAATCAAAATGAATTCTGGGATCAAAGTACAGATGGTTGGTTAGTCCAGTGGTGTGCGGAATAGCAGTCATCAAAACAGCCCTGGCTTAAGGGAGGAGAGCAAAAGATGGAGATTTGCCCTTTGAAAAAGAAAACATTCACCACGATGTTTCAAAACCCAGGCGTTTCAGAATAGAACACAATGAGGTAGAGGTCAAAAGATACAGCACAAGGGGGTGGGGCAAACATACCAGCCATGTGAATAGAAAGATCCTGCAAAGGGAACATTAGGCAGATGAACCCAGGGCAGGTCTGGGGGCGGGGGGGGGGGGGGGGGGGGGGGGGGGGGGGGGCGCATCACAATTTCAAAAAAGCCCAAGTAAGATTCTTTAAAGTAAACAAACCTGTTCCAGTGGGCACAAGGAGAGTTTCTAAAACTGCTGCAAGGTTATTAAATTCTACAGCACCTGAGAACAATGTCTAAATATTTACTCCTATGCCACAAAAGGGCTAAAGGACTGCTATTTCAGCCTCCTGTTTCACACTTCATGCTACATTTTTCCCAAGATGATGTGTCACACCAAAACCTCCTACTGAGAGGGCAGAGGATTCGCTTCATGTCTAGCTCCAGCGTTCAAAGCAGCACAGGTGGCAGAAGCACAGAAATGAAATGGCACAAAGAAGCAATTACCACAAAGCAACCATGAGATTCACCTGCTCAGCTTCCTGGAGTGTCACAGATCTTCAGCTATCTGGGCTAATAGTATGAGGGTGACTATCAAAAAATAAAGCATATGACCTGAACACACATTAATAGAATAATGCTGCTCATAACAGGGACATAGACACTATGTGCCAGACACTGTGCATTAGGTATGCAGATAGACATGAAAACACAGTCCCTGTCCTCATCTCCAGTCTAAGGAGGGCCCTTCTTCAAAAAAAATAATAATGCAGTAGCTGTTACCTCCTTTCTACTAATGTAGGACCTCTAATCCACCTTCCTAGAGGACTAAGTTTAAGTGAATGAGGACCGTATGAACAACATAAGATGCTAGTCAATGGCCCAAGGGTATTTCCGCACATCAGGTATATAATGTCAAAGTGCCGGCCCATCTTGCTGTGATATGACCCATAAAGCTGTTCCTTATGTCCCTTATGGGGAAACCAGGGTTCTCCCGAATTCTCCATTCCTTGCCTCAGCAGACATCTACTGCAATGAAGCAGTTCAGAACGATAACGCCCATAGCAAAGCTACCTCCATGTGGGCTCAACCCAGAGAATCCCCTTGGTAACTTTTTAAATTAGAGGGCCCACTTGACTACTCAAATCTGAACACATAAATAACCCATCACTCTAACAACAACACAAAAATTTATACTTCCTTATTTGTATTGTTAAAAAATTGAAAACTCAAATATTAACAATTGGGCAAGTGATAATAATGACATATTCCAATGATGGGATACAATAAAGGTATTTAAATGTTTTTAATGTCATGAAATAAGCTTATAATAAATGTTAAGCAAAAAAGAATGATATAAAATCATTATGGTATAAGCTCAAGTAAATGGGTGATAAGAATTATGAAAAATAAGGCTGGGCACGGTGGTTGATGCCTGTAATCCCGGCACTCCGGCAGGCTGAGGCAGGCAGATGATGTGAGCTCAGGAGTTCGAGACTAGCCTGGGAAACATGGCAAATCCCTGTCTGTATTAAAAATGCAAAAATTAGCTGGGTGTGGTGGTGTGCACCTGTAGTCCCAGCTACTATGAAGGCTGAGACAGAAGAACTGCTTAAGCCTGATAGACAGAGGCTGCAGTGAGCTGAGATCGTGCCACTGTACTCCAGCTTGGGCGATGCAGCGAGAGACCTTGTCTCCAAAAAAAAAAAAAAATTATGAAAAATACCTTCAGCATCATTATATTTTTCATACTTTCCAATGATTTTTATCATGGATAGGTTTCAAAATCATAAAAGATAAAGTTGTTGTTGTTGTTGTTGTTTTAAAAAAAACCAGCATTTACTGATGTTTAGATTATAAGCACAGGGATCCTCCCATCTCCCCAGCTCCTAAAATCCCACAAGACAGAAAACAACTGGTCTGTTCCTATGGCAACAAATCTTTTTTTCCTTAAATGTATGAGAAGTCTAATGAAACTGGGACCTATTTTTACTCTGCCCGTAATATGGACCCTTGATCTGAGCCGCTTGTGTCAGGCTACTTCTGTTGAGACTAGGCTCAGAACAAGTTAGAATGCTCAGAGGAGCCAAGCCGGAGTCTTCCTGATTCCAATGTTTCATTTAATGAAGCTTCCTTTCTCTTTCATATAATCTGGGAATGTTAATACTGTAGTCACACTACAGGAAAGACCTTTCCTTAAGTTTCTCCTCCATCTGTAACGGTTTCTCTAACCGAACTCTTCATGCCTACTTTCAGAGAGACAAAGTCAATCCCTGTTCCAAACAGCTAATCTTTCAGTAAAAATGATTTCAACATAGCAGAAGAGCCTGAATCTCTTAATTCATTCTTTCTCAAATCAGCTGTCACACTCAAATTGGTTTCCGTCAGCTCTGCTGTTTTCAGCTATTTTGAACAAAAGCATCATGGTAAGAACGGGGAGTTTCCTTCCTGTTTCTCTTCTCAGGGTTTGTGTCAGTTATAAGGAGTGATAAAGTGTCAACAACAACAAAAAGACACCAATGCCCCCTTCTCTACAAGCTTTACACTACAGCATATGATGTCACCAGTTCACACAGAAAATTCTGTAAGAAATTATTTTTGAAGGTATAGAACAAAAACAACCACCTAAATAATATTAAGACAAAATTTCCTTAACTCAAAACTAGAAACACTAGAGAACTCATTTCTAAATCCACACATTTGGGGACTTCCAGTTAGACAAGAAAAGAGGAAGTTAAACAACAAAATGTACTGTGTGTGCACTTCAGACCACTGAGGTGAAGTAACATTGTAGGATTAACATGTAAACCCACATCTAAAGATGTAAGCTCTGTGGTAGAGGCCTGGGGATTTATGGTCTTCCCTCACCAGCAACTGCTGTAAAAGACAGCATGGCTATCTGAAGAAAAGGAAAAGAAAAGGTGCTGTATTTGCTCAAATCACCATGCTAGGACACACTTGTCAGCTACAGCTGAGGGTAGGTCTCTCTCCCTCTCACATTTGCTTCACTGTTTCAATACATCATAAAATGAGAGCATTACACATTTGGTTTGTGGGTGAGGGGAAATGACATGAGGCCTGAGGAACCCAGTTCTCATTGTTTCAGATTAAGAAATTTCTTTTTGGAAGCTTTGACCTGAAATGTTCTTTTAAAAAAGTATTTTCCAAGTAAGCTTATGGAATCCAGAACTTAAATAAACTGTATTCTATATGTATTTAAAAGCAAACCAGAATCCCTATAGGAAATCTATAAACTGAGGGGAAAAGAGGGCTATGGTCAACAAAATTTGTCAGAGAATCACTTAACATTAATTGAAAATGAAAAAAAGCAACAATAATAAAATTCTACTACTACCCAGTGACATGCTACAAAGGTGGGATTCCAGGGCAAGCTTCAGCCACACATGAGGGAGGATGGGGGATAAGGGGAAGAGCTGCACAAACTGAAGACGACCACCAGAGCAACCTTACGCTGACGGATGGCCACAGCTGAGGCAGATCTGGCTCATCTCTGGGGCTTTCCACTGGGGATAGACCTGCAGTTCAGCCATCAGTGGACCGGCATTCACAAAGCCTGTGGGGAAACACAGGATCCAGAAGAGTAGGGTAGGGAAGGAGAAAGTGTGGGAAATGGAATAGTCAAACACAGCAGTGAAATATTATATTTATTAAATATGAAGCTTCAAAAATGCATAGATGGACCTCTTAAGTTGAAATGGACCAGTTGAAAAGAACCAGTACTCTGGGAAGCAGTCTGATGGCTTTTTCAAATCCCAAATTACATTTTCATTACACCTGTGAATTACAGTAACACCTGCCAAGAGGAAATGAGTTTTTTGGAGAAAAGAAAGAAACAAGGAAACCTATGCAATTGTTACAGTTGGTAACTTCACTCAAACAACGAGAGTCCTTTATCTGTGGCCTCTGTGGGAAGTAACAGCCTAAAAGCAAACATACTCACACTGCACTGAAAACTCTGCTGGCCTAGTTCCACCAATTCCATTAATATAGCAAGGGCCCAAATGCAGGTGACCTGATTGACAAAAAAAGCACTTCTAGAAAGGGCTGAACTTGTCTCATATAACTCATTAGACACTTTTATAATCAAGTAGAAAACAAGTAGCCATGACTTGGAAAGCTCTGCCCTTAAATGGAGCAGCAGCAACATTCCTTACAAGACAAAATATTTTTTCAGGTCAGGGTAGAGGAAAACAGACCCAGTGATCTTGCCTCCCTCACCCAGTGCAAACTTATCTGAAGTTGTGGGGTAAAACAAACAAATCAATAAGACTAGTTAAACTGACATGCAGCACAAGATAAAACAGCCACACTGCAGTTACCTTAACTATAAAGAAAACACTGAGCTGAGGCCCGGGCTTGGTGGCTCACGTCTGCAATCCCAGCACTTTGGGAGGCCAAGGAGGGTAGCTCACTTGAGGCCAGGAGTTTGAGACCAGCCTGGCCAATGTGGTGAGACCCTGTCTCTACTAAAAATACAAATAATTAGCTGGGCATGGAGGCACACACCTATAATGCCAGCTACTTGGAAGGCTGAGGCATGAGAATCACTTGAACCCGGGAGCCAGAGGTGGCAGTGAGCTGAGATCGCATCAAAGCACTCCAGCCTGGGCAACAGAGCAAGACTCTGTCTCCAAAAAAATGAAAGAAAAAAAAAAAAGAGTGAGCTATACCATGTTTTAAGGCTGCAATCCTCAACATTCTCTGTGTATGGCTTCTGTGTTACTAACTCAAGCTGTCCAGTTGTAGATATACTCAATGTGGATACACCATACCTAGGACTTCCCAGAATTGACAGGGTGGGAACTTATTTTCTGAGTAACCAAACGATAAGTTGCTCCTGGCAGCAGCCAACAGTCAAATACATATTCAATACAGGAGCCAATTTGCCTAGTCATACCCCCTAAGTATATAAACTATGACTGAGTTGTTACATTACTTCCTGGGACTAATAATTGTTTCAGCAACAGTTGAGATCCTTTAGAAGCGTGCAATGTTGTATCTGCCGGAAAACCCTTCTGTTCTCTTGTCCAAAATAATTCAAATACTATAAGGGGAAAGAAATTACATCTTGGAGAATTCAGTGCCTTTGTGTCTTTACCTGTTTGCGCTGGGATCCCTCCCTTGCTCCGCTTGATCACAGGGAACTACATTTCCCAGGCTCCCTTTGCCAACTGATTTCGGGATAAGTTCCATCAATGGGAGGCACTGATGAGGATAAGAGGCAGGAGCAGGGAGCAGCCAGGGGTAATACGCTCTCTCACTCAGCCTACTTCCAGCTGCCACCAGACAGCTCCTCTTTCCATGCTTCCGCTCACACCAGACCACTCGGACTTCCAGCCCTTGGTGACACCAGTGCACCGTCTATTTTCCTTGCGGGCATAGTAGTTCCCAGGCATTGCTAATCGATTGGGTGCCTCACCAGCCCCTGTTCAGCTTCTTGGCTCTTCTAGCAGCCTTGTAACCCACTCTCTATTTTAAATTCCCTCTGCTTATAAGACCAACAGTGGCTTCTGTTCCTCTGACTGGTCCTTGACTGACATAGGGCCTTCCAAACATATTTTAAAACTTATTTTTCAGAAAATTAATAGCTTTCCTAAGAATTAAAAAATTATTCAGATAACCTAGAAAAGATCTCTTTTAATATGAAACAAAACATTTACAGATGACAAAATCAATTCATGCATTCAAACAAATATTTACTGAGAGCCTGGTCTGTGCCAAGCACTGTTCTAGGTGCTGGGAACACTACAGTGAACAAAACAGGCACAGGCCCCTGCCCTCTAGCTTACATTCTAGGGATGTATAAAGTGTGGCACATTATGATTTTAAAAATTAGCCAATACAGGACTGTTGCTTTAACAATAGAGGAATTTGGTAAAAGTGGATTAACTTTAAGGTGTTCTACTCTACAAAGGCTTGGTTCTTACCTTTTCAATGTGGTATGAACTGTCACATTCCAGGGGCCAATACAGAACTTCTTCAAAGCTAGTATCTAGTTAAACTGGCCACTTGATCAAACAGGAGTACAACTGTGATAAGGATTTAAGCAGACACAATAACAACAGATAGGCACTGTATGCTTACAGTGTAAAGCATATGCATGTTTTCTGCAGATTCTTGCTTGGCATCATTTTTACAGGAAATACCATTTGGAGGAACTGAGTCTGACTCAATTTAATAAGTCACTTTATCCCTTCTCTGTAGCACAGGTAGAGTCCATCAACGTAACATACAAAGCCAGTGGCAGTGTACATAACAAGTAGAATGTCGCAGTCACCGACTGCATGACACGATTTCCAAGATGGAATTTTCAGGCAGAAGAACAGAAACAGACAATGACTCATGTGATGAACAGTTATATAGACAACTGTGCCCAAGAAAGCTGCCACCTACATACCATAATGACATCAGATGAAAAATGCAGAAAAAAGGTAGTTTTCCGATTTATCTAGAAAAAAAAGATTTGCTGAAAAGTATATATACTGAGAGATGAGACTGCAGCTGCCTGTTTATGCATCCTAAGCACTGAGCAACCAGGAGCACACATCAGGTATTCCAAATATGACCTGCTTGAGGCTAAGAGCATGTTCAGCCTCAAAAATCAACATCAAGAGCTCCAGAAATAACATAATATCTACTGCTGGCACTTCACTAGACTTATGCTAAAATAATTTAATGTACCCACAAAGGTACATTTCAATGGAGAATTTAATGGGCACCATGCTCAGACCCTTCTTACTATTCAGCGATCAGGAAGCGTTTCATGCCTGCAATATTTATAACCCCATGTGAATAGCAGGTGGACCTACAATACTCTGGGCTTCTTACACAACAGGAAGTCTAAAGCATAGTGCATATTCAAAATCTCAATGCCACGAAGCAAGTCAACCACAGAGCTCAGGTTTTAACCTTACAGGATCCTGACTACCTGTCAAACTCTAGTCCTCATCACTCCTCAACATGCAGTCAAAATATACTAAAGAATCCCCACACGCACACACACAAAACAGTGCACCTTCGAGGCTTTGCACATTCTGTTCCCTCTTCCTAGAATGCAAAGTTCCCTAAATTCGCTTGGCAAAGTCATGCTTATCCTTTAAGACACAGCCTACTTTTCTCTTTGAAGCCATGACTTCCTGAGGAAGACTTCTTTGCCTTTTTCAATGCTTTCATTTCTCCCTGTATACCATGCCACAATAATTTCCATATTGCATCATTTATATTTGTACACATCTGCTTCCCCATTAGACTGTAAAATCCTTGAGACCAAAGACCCTTTCTTTTAATCTATATGTCCCGGTACAATGTCTGAGAAAAAGTAGGTAGTAAGTGCTTAAGAAACATTTTCTGAATGACTATATGTAGTGGGGGATCTCAGGCTTGCAAAGTTCCCCTAAAAGATACTACATTTTCTATTCTTCATCTCACTGGCACCAAATGATATTTAAAGGGCAAGGAGAACAAATAGGAAAGTACCTCTCAGGGAACAAGTTTAATATGTTGACATTAAAAGACAATCTAATGGGGATTTTGATAAATCACTTTCAGTGAAACTATCAATCTAACCATGACTGTCAGAGTTATAGTGCACTAGCTGTAAACACCCAGAAATGTATGTGATCTTGGCAAGAGAAAGGCATTTAACAACTAGAAAAGGAAGCAGAACTCCTTCTGTTGTTTAGCGCCACTGAAATTTTTACTTTTTAAAAGGTGCCACAGGCTGGGCGTGGTGGCTCACACCTATAATCCCAGCACTTTGGGAGGCTAAGGTGGGCGATCACCTGAGGTCAGGAGTTCGAGACCAGCCTGGCCAACATGATGAAACCCCATCTCTACTAAAAATACAAAATATTAGCCGGGTGTGGTGGCAGGTGTCTCTAATCCCAGCTACTCGGGAGGCTGAGGCAGGAGAATCGCTTGAACCCAGGAAGCGGAGGTTGCAGTGAGCCAAGACCACGCCACTGCACTCCAGCCTGGGCAACAGAGCGAGACTCCATCTCAAAAGAGAAATAAAAAGTGCCACAGATTCAGCTAAAATAATTTAAAATTGATAGGAAAGTTCATTTCTAAGGAATATTTAACAAGCAATGACTTGGCTATCAACAGAAAACAAATGTAAAGCAAAGCTAAAGATTAATGTACATGAGTTAAAATTTAAGAGAACTATGAGAAAATTTCTACACAAAGAAATTCCCAGGCCGGACGCGGTGGCTCACGCCTGTAATCCCAGCACTTTGGGAGGCCGAGGCGGGCGGATCACAAGGTCAGGAGATCGAGACCATCCTGGCTAACACGGTGAAACCCCGTCTCTACTAAAAATACAAAAAATTAGCTGGGCGAGGTGGCAGGCGCCTGTAGTCCCAGCTACTCGGGAGGCTGAGGCAGGAGAAAGGCATGAACCCGGGAGGCGGAGCTTGCAGTGAGCCGAGATCGCGCCACTGCACTCCAGCCTGGGCGACAGCGAGACTCCATCTCAAAAAAAAAAAAAAAAAGAAAGAAAGAAAAAAAGAAATTCCCTGGTCTAATCTTTCATACAAGTTTGAAATCAGGAAACATCCAGAGACCATCCTCAAGGGTACCATAAAGCACATTTGCAAAAATGCCAGAACTCCATATATAGGAAATGGTTTTGGCTTAAAGACTAGGGAATTACTGGGTGAGTCATTCTAACTGTGGCTTCCAGTAACCAGATTATCTTAAAAGGGAATAAAGTCAAAAGTAAAACTAATAAAATCAAGATTAAAAAATTTATGATCAGCAATGGTAAAAATAAATAATGCAGACATTTGTGTAACACATTAGTTTACAAGGCACTTTCATTTTTCAAACTAGGAAAATTAAGCTGAGAAAGTTAGGTGGTATGTGGAATCAGGTCACCAAGCTGCAATAAGCAAAGTAAAGGAATTTAACTGGCTGTTCCAATACCAGGTCTACAGACTCTTCCATTACTCTGCCTCTCTGCCATCTTAACGGTAGGCTTATATGTGTCTATGGGCCTAGGACACTTTCTAAGATGCCTTCAAAGACAGCAGTGTCCGCTGGGCATGGTGGCTCATGCCTGTAATCCCAGCATTTTGGGAGGCCAAGGTGGGCAGATCACTTGAGGTCAGGAGTTCCAGACCAGCCTGGACAACATGGTGAAACCTTGTCTCTGCTAAAAATATAAAAATTAGTCAGGTGCCTGTAATCCCCGCTACTCAGGAGGCTGAGGCAGGAGAACTTGAACCCGGGAGGTAGAGTTTGCAGTGAGCCAAGATTGCGCCACTGCACATAGCAAGACTCCGCCTCAAAAAAAAAAAAAAAAAAGAGAGAGAGAGACAGCAGTGTCTTCCAAATCATTTAAGAATATCTTTCAACTTAGTCAAGATAACTTGGTCATAGCCTTAGCAAATACCTTCAAAGAACAAAGCACTCCTCAGTGTGCATGGAAAGTGAATGCTCTCCATGTTCTGTTGATTGAAAAATGCAGATGCCAAGAGCTGTGGGTAATATTCTACCATTTGCATAAAAGCACTGCAAAGGAATATATTTAAATGTAGTTGTTTGTCTATGCATACATTATCTCTTAAAAGTCATGTAAGAAATTGCCAGCAATGGACTAGGTGCGGTGGCTCACACCTGTAATCCCAGCACTTTGGGAGGCTGAGGCTGGTGGATCACCCGAGGCCAGGAGTTCGAGGCCAGCCTGACCAACATGGTGAAACCCCATCTCTACTAAAAATACAAAAATTAGCTGGGCGTGGTGGTGGGCGCCCAGCTACTTGGGAGGCTGAGGCAGGAGAATCACTTGAACCCAGGACGGAGAGGTTGCAGTGAACCAAGATCTCACCATTGCACTCCAACCTGGGCGACAAGAGCAAAACTCTGTCTCAAAAAAAAAAGAAAAGAAAAGAAAAGAAATTGCCAACAATTGTTACTTCCACGGAGTGAAAATGGTGGCTCAGAGATGAGGGACAGCAGAATGATTTTATACCGTACATATTCCCCTTTGGACCTTTTGGATTTTGAACTACATGAAAGTGCTACCTTTTTCAAAAAGTACATTTAAATGTAAATTTAAAAATATATAATAGGAGTTGGAACAGAGGCAGTGGTTGGGTGGGGTGAAACATTTCAGAGATAGGATGTAGCAGAAGAAGGGAAAAACAAAAAATTACTATACTTTCTGCCGGACTCTAGAATTTCATGTGGTGCTTCAGTCTGAAGTAAATACTCCTCAAGATGATCAAATGTCTTGTACTACTAACTCTTTGCTCTGCCGGGTATGGTGTGTCACACCTGTAATCCCAGCACTCTGGGAGGCTGAGATGGGAGGACTGCTTCAGCCCAGGAGTTAGAACTAGCCTGAGAAACATAGTGAGACCCTGTCTCAATTGGCCTCTCAAAGTGCTGGGATTACAGATTTGAGCCACCGCACCCAGCTTCTATTCTGAAGTTTAAATCACATACCTTAAAAGTCAACTAATAAATGTTCCTAAATAAGCAGAAGAATTTAAAAATAAAAGTCATTGCCAAAGAGTTATATTTTGGAACACTGCAAAAATACCTGCTCATAGGTCGGTAGTCTATGCCACATCATCTAACTGGATATTAATAGATGAGCAATCACTCACCATATCTTGTAAATGAACAAATAAATAAATCTTCGCCCATCAAACAGCTCTCAATTTCTCACAAACCTTGACACTAAGAAAGGAGTGTCCCAATAGTGGACACAAATATTTAGGTCATCAGAAAGGTATAGTCAGCCCTACGTTAGAAATGGGTTCTGCATCTGTGGATTCAACCAACTGCAGATTGAAAATATTCTAAAAAATGGCTGGGCCCCATGGCACATGCCTGTAGTCCCAGCACTTTGGGAGGCTAAGCGGGAGGACAGCTTGAGCCCAGGAGTCTGAGGCTACAGTGAGCTATAATCACACCATTGCACTCCAGCCGGGCGGCAGAGCAAGACCCTGTCTATAGAAAAAATAAAAAGGAAAGAAAATATTCAGTAAAAAATGGATGGTTGAGTCTGTACAGAACATGTGCAGACTTTTTTCCTTCTCATTATTCCCTAAATGATACAGAGTAACAACTACTGGCATAGCATTAACATTGTATTAGATATTATAAGTAATCTAGAGACGATTTAAAGTATAAGGGAGGATGTGTATAAGTTATAGGCAAGCACTACACCATTTGTATCAGGGACTTGAGCATCTGTGGATTTTAGTGCCCCAGAAGGTTCCTGGAACCAATCCCCCATGGATACCAAAGGACAACTGTAGATCCTTTCATGGTAAATAAGATAGTGTCCGGTTTAAAACACAGTCTCTGAAGGGGTGGCTTAGCAGTTGCTCCTGACACACTGATAAAATCTAGAACTGCTGAGCTAGAAGTTAAAACTTGGACCAGTATGACCCCAAGTACAAAGGAAGTATGATCCATACCCAAAAATGGAACCCAGCCTCAATCAGCCAGAGTTACCATTGACATAACCAGAATTTTCAGTAGTTTTGTCCTCTGTTCTATCACTACCTAAGTCAGTCCAAAAGTTCACCCTAAAAGTCACATTAACCCCAGGGTTTTGGGTAATGAAGAAAGCACATCTTGAGCCTAGAGCAAATCATAGCATTTCTTAAACAGGCAACCCCAAAGCAGTTTCCTTTCCCACAGTGAAATTACTGGAATGGCTTAGTGGTCCCAGAAACTGGTAAGACTCGTGCCCAGGAGAGTTAAAAACCCCAGGATCAACAAAACTTGTACGAAGTAAAAAGAACACATGCTTGTTCTCTGTTCTGATGTTTATTTGTTGTGTTTTGTTTTTGAGACAGGGTCTTGCTCTCTGACCCAGGCTGGAGTGCAGTGGCACTCGATCATGGCTCACTGCAGCTTCGACCTCCTGGGCTCAGGTGCCCAGGTGATCCTCCTGCCTCAGCCTCCTCAGTAGCTGGGACCACAGATGCACGCCACCACACCCAGCTATTTTTTCAATTATTTGTCGAGACAAGGTCACACTATGTTGCCCAGGCTGGTCTTGAACTCCTGGACTCAAGTGATCCTCCCTCCTTGGCCTCTCAAAGTGCTGGGATTACAGATTTGAGCCACCATAGCCAGCCTCTATTCTGAAGTTTAAATCACCTACCTTAAAAGTCATCTAATAAATGTTCCTAAATAAGTATAAGAATTTAAAAATAAAAGTCATTGCCAAAGAGTTATATTTTGGAACATTGCAAAAATACCTGCTCATAGGTCGATAGTCTATGCCACATCATCTAACTGGATATTAGTAGATGAGCAATCACTCACCATATCCTATACAGTTAACTTCCAATTTTTTAGGAAAGGACACAGGAATACAGGTAAATAAACTGAAACCCAATTCTCATTTTAGCCAACACTTTTTAAATTCCTCCTCCAATGAAATGTATTTTTTATCAGTGCTAACAGGTAACAATTTATTGATCCAAACATCTTTTCCTTCAACAATCTGATAGTTGTCCAAATGATCATTATGACAATCAAAATTAGAAAATAGTAGGGGAAAAATAGTGAGAGGGCTTGGAGGGGTGGAATGGGATAGATAATTCATAAATTGGATAAACAGAGGCCTCAACAAATGCCTATTTGTCATAATTGAAAGATGACTGACCCATTGTCATCTCATTTTTAATACAATGACCAAGTCCCTGAAGCCACCCGGTAAAATGTAAAACAAACTTTTGAAAAGAAATTGTTTGAGGATCCAGGATTCTACCATCAACAGTAGTTAATAAAGTTTACAAGCCAGCAGTTACTAGTTCTCATTAAGAATTAACTGACATTTCATAACCTGATCCCCAGTAAGCTTATTAATAAAAAGCAACGGAAATTTTGGGCTGGGCATGGTGGCTCACGCCTGTAATCCCAGCACTTTGGAAGGCCGAGGAGGGTGGATCACCTGAGGTCAGGAGTTCGAGACCAGCCTGGCCAACATGGTGAAACCTTGTCACTACTAAAAATGCAAAAATCATCTGGGCATGGTGGCGGGCGCCTGTAATCCCAGGTACTCGGGAGGCTGAGGCAGGAGAATCACTTGAACCCGGGAGGCGGACGTTGCAGTGAGCCGAGATTGCACCACTGCACTCTAGCCTGGGCGACAAAGCGAAACTCTGTCTCAAAAAATAAAAATAAAAAACAAAATAAATAAAAAGCAATGGAAATTTGGAGGAAGAAGTAGTGAATCAGCCTCTCTCTTCCATATACTGTATTTTATTGGAATATGAGTAAGTATAAGGGTAATATGAGAAATGGGGGGGGGGTTCTAGTCACCAAAATGGCATCTGACTCTCCAAATGCAGCAATGCTCACTCCAGTGGGTTGCTTCACTGTGACTCAAGATCTGTCAAATGAGGACATAAGGGAATTTGAATAAAGCCAAGATACACTCCTAAAATAAACCGAATCTTCCAATAGGCCTAACAGAAGATGTAACAAGAATCAGCAAACTAACCTACTCAACATAAATTGATTCTAAAATACTTTTTAAAATGAATTATCGCTAATGCAAAAACTCAGGAAAGAAGTCTAGGAATTTGTTTTCCTAATGGCACATTCCATTTATCTATTGGTAGAGGTCACTAAAATACATTACTAGGTGTCTATGTATCCCTCTCCTGTTCTCCTTTTATAACCTTATTCTTCAAAAATAAAAGGTAATTAAGTGAAAGCATCAATTAAATATGTCCTTCCTTTCTCAAAATAGATAAATACGAATATAACTGAATCTTTGTTTTATAGTATATGCCCACTACGCTGTACGGCAAACAACCATGGCAAATCCACTGCATTATGAACAAAAGTAAATTAATAGTCGCCCTCAAAAGATAACTATCCATTTCTCCCCAACCAAAGGGAAAATAATTTTCCCAATCCTCCCATTATATGCCAAAAGAATTAGAAAATACAGGAAAAAAAAGATTCATAGAAGCGTGTATAAATGTCAAGTGCCAACATTTCACTAATAACCAAGATTTCCTATTGTACTGACTTTTAATTGTATCAAATCATGAATCTTCTAGGGCACAGAAAACAGACTAAATGGCTCTGCCAATTTACAATGATCATATTTCACCTTTAGAAGTGTAATCACCATGGAAGCAATGAATTCATCGACTTCATCTTTCTCTCTCCACTGATTAAACGGATCCTGCACTACAGACATAATCGGCTAGTTTCTGCCACCACTCATACATAGGCCTCCAACGCACTCTACAAGCCAGGGCTACACTGCCTAGAAATCCGCACTGTGTCACTGCATAAGGCAGTTTCCCACTGCACACATCCGGGAAGAATAAAGTCACCTAAGCACTCTTGTCAGATCTTAGCAAGGCTGCAAAATGACAGGAGTTGCTAACCAAATAGCAGGAAGCAACAATCACCACCTTTAAAAATCATTTAAGCAGTTTTCGTCTCCGCCATCTCACTTCCCTCCTCCTCCTCGTCATTCTCTCTCTCTCTCTCTCTCTCTCGCTCTCTCTCTGTTACACACACACACACACACACACACGCACTGCAGTTCATCCCCAGCTGGGGACATGCTGGGAGCTCTGGACAGCCGGCCCAGAACTCATTCAGAGCCCTCAAATACAGACATTCTCACCTGAACGCGCCAGGCAACTTCCACCCGCACCATCACCTCCGCCCTCCCCGACACACACACACTCGCCCTCGCAAGCTCTCCCCATACCAATCCCCCAGCTGCAGAAAGCCCAGCAGGCTCATTGCAAGCGCAGCACGCGTTACCACTTATAAGCCGAGCTGGGCGGCCTAAGCTTCAGAAACCTCCTCTTCACGCAGCCCACCCCCACCACCCCGGCGCGGCTGGACCCCTGGCCCGCCAGGTGGGATGCGCTACCTTTAGACTGGCAATCCGCACAAAACTTGTTATCCTCCTCCAGCAGCAGGTTGGCCAGGACAGCCTGGTACCGATCCACGTCCTTCACCGACTTGCCTGTCATGGCCAGGGTGCCGGCGGGGGCAGAGGGCGACGCGCCCTCCTCGCCCCCAGAGACCCCTGCCTCAGTCCGGGGGTGAGGACTCCCGGTCCCCCGCCCAGGGGCACCTCCTGAGCGGGGAGAGCCCTCTCCTCCGGCCCCGCCGGACCCCCCTTCCCGGGTCGGGGGCGTCCGTCCCCCACTCCGCAGCCCCTCGGCGCGGCGCCCCTTGGCGGGCTTAGGGACAGGCCCGCGTCCAAGAGAGGCTGCGGGGCCAGAGACCCTCAGCCCAGGCAAAGGCAGACCACAAGCCTCCTGGGTACCGGACGCAGAAATGACCCTCTGGCCGGCCTGTCTGCTGGCCTTGCGTCCCGCGCCTCGGTTTCCCTGGCAGCTGCCGTCAGCTCCGCTACCACCTCCACCGCCTACTTCCGGCAGCTCTTCCTCCCCACCTCCACGCTGCCCAGCCCGCGCATGCGCCCCGCCCCCACCGCGCCGCACTGGGCTCTTCCTTCAGCTCCGCCTCTCGGGAACCAATCCGTGGAGAAGCGGGGGGCGGGGCTTGGGTGGGGGCGGAGGGAAGGGGTGGGCCCGCCCCCTGCGTGTCCTTGGAAGAGAATGAATGGAGCCTGGTAGAAAGGGAGTGGAGGGAATGGAAGAAAGTGAAGGAAGACAACAACTAACATTTACTGAGCTCTTACTATGCGCTAGGCACTGTGTTAAGCGCTTTGCATGAATTATCCCAACATAAGCCTCACAACAACCGTATGAATTACTTATCATCCTTATGTAATCTGAGGGTTGTTGATACCCCAAAGTCCTCCAGCTTGTTTTTTCCAGCAGCCAAATAGAAGTGTCCAAGCCCCTAACCCAGGATATAGGAAAGTCTCCCCCTCCGCAAATTTTCAGAGGACTCTGGTCACCTCTCACTTGGAATACCTGCTCCCACTGATATTCATTAGCCCTCCTCTGTCACTCCTGCCTTTTTGGATATTGTTTGGCCTGGTGCCCAGACAGTTTGTTTCTTCTTCCATTTCTTAAATTCTCACAAAACAGCGAGTTTTGCGTGGCAGACTTTTACTGAACGTTCTTTGGGAAGGGTGGGGGACAATGATTAAAGCATAGCACAGAACAGGCAACTCCTTAAAAATGATTGTTAAACATCATTGTCCAAAGCCACCCTTGCTACAGATAATTTATCATTGGCTGTCCTTTTCCTTAGGGATCCACCTGCCATCTGGCTTGTGTTTTCATTCACTCATTCATTCACTGAGCACGATGTTGCTGAGAAATTTCTAAGTATCAGGCACTGTACTAGGGGAGAGGGAAACAGCACGATCCGATTTGTGGTTTTAAAAGGTCACTCTGGCTGCCATGGAAATAATTAATCAGGGAAGATAGTAAGCAGATGCTAAGAGTTATCTAAACTCTAGTGAAACCCTCTCTTCCATTTCTTTACTTTCTTCCAAGACCAGGATCCCCTCAAAGCTTTCATCTCATCAGAGGAAAACTAAACATTTCTATTACTTTATTAATCACAACAATTGAATTTTCTCGCTAAGCCTCTTCCCTTCTAGCCATGCCTAGGGGACTTGACTTTTAAAAACACACAAGTTCATTGGGGTGTTTTTCCTGAGAAAACCCATCCAAATAGGTATTACAATAACCATTTTTCAGTTGAAACAGACAGTCAAGATTAACTAGTTACTGGGTGTGGTGGCACATACCTGTAGTCCTAGCTACTCAGGATGCCGGAGCCAGAGCATCACTTGAGCCCAGGAGTTGGAATCCAGCCTGGGCAACACAGTAAGAACCACCTCTCCAACCCCCAATGTACCCCATTACCCTGTCTCAAACAACAACAACAAAACCCAGTTAATTGCGGTGAGTGGTGATTGTACCTTAGTTCAAGCCCTCCCCATCTTCATCTCCTCACTCTGCAAATAGCCTTCCTGCCTTAGTCTAAATCTGGTTAAATTAATCCTTCACCGTGCTCTCTAGAGGGAGCTTTTAAATGCTGATTCTGATTGACTCACACTCTCCTGCTTAAAAAATCCTTTAGTGGCTCTCCATTGCCTATGGCAGTGTTTCTCAAATTTTTCCATCTAGTGAGAGATCTCATGGCTTTGTGGTTAAGCACACAGACTCTCGGGCAAGAATGCTTTAAGTTTAAATCCTCAGCTTTTACCACCTATTATCTGTGTGACTTTGAGCAGGTTACTTAGTCTCTCGGTGCCTCAGTTATTTCATCTATAAAATGGGAATGATGCTAACATTAATAGTACCTATTTCACCAGATTATTATGAGGCTTAGCTGAGATAATGCCTGTAATATAATTAGAACAGCCCTTGGCACATAGTGAATGATAGACAATTAGCATTCTTCACTAAATATTTCTGGCGTTTTGCCTTCTGAGCACGTGGTAGGATTTTATTTCCTGGCCTTCAAGTGACTGGGAAAGACCAATGAGTTTGAGCAGAAAGGATGGATTACTTTGTCTCTGAAGCATTTGTTGCTTTGAGACTCTTCTGCTTCTCTTTCCCTCTGGCATAGCAACTATTGACGCTGAAGATGTTGTTTGCTCTATTAGCCTGGATTTCTGTGTAGCTGATAAACAAGAGCTCTCTGCCAGCCCATAGAGGATAACTTAGCATAAGCAAGAAATAAGCATTGTGTTTCCATTGAGTTTTGTTTGTTTGTTTACCACTGTATAAGCTAGCCTATCCTAACAGATACATCAAGTATTAGCTCTTTTTATTATCTTTACTAATAGCAGAGTAAAGTGAGTGCATAGCCCAGGGTCTGAGGATATAAACAAAGCAAACTGCTCTTCCCAAGTACACATTTTTTTTTGAAGTCTTGAATTTTGCTTTGACAAGTCTTGCAAAAATGTTCACTCTGTTCCATCATGCACATGTTATCTTACCATAAAACTGTTTCCACATTAGTTATAGAATTTTTTTTTTTTTTTTTTTTTTTTTTTTTTTGAGACTGAGTTTCGCTCTGTCGCCAGGCTGGAGTGCAGTGGTGCGATCTCGGCTCACTGCAACCTCCACCTCCCAGGTTCAAGCAATTCTTCTGCTTCAGCCTCCCAAGTAGCTAGGACTACAGGCACGTGTCACCTATCCCACCTAATTTTTTGTATTTTAATAGAGACAGGGTTTCACCCTGTTAGCCAGGATGGTCTCAATCTCCTAACCTCGTGACCTGCCCACCTCAGCCTCCCAAAGTACTAGGATTACTGGCATGAGCCACCGCGCCCGGGCAGTTATAGAATTTTCTATCTGTCCCAGTGGCTACTGAGCATAGTTTGGTTGCACTGTATCTAATGGATTTCAGAAAATTGGAATGAATTGAAGAATCCTGATACCACATTTCATACTCAGCTTCCAGATAATTTCTCTTTATTGTTTTTATTTTGTTTTGTTTTGTTTGGTTTTGTTTGGTGGCAGTAGAATTTATTAGAATGTGCCTTTTACAAAATTATTTGAAATAGAGATGGAGTCTTGCTTTGTTGTTCAGGATGGTCTTGAATTCATAGCCTAAAGTGATCCTCACACCTTGGCCTCCCAAAGTGCTGAGGTTACAGGCATGAGCCTAGAATGTGGCTTAATACGGGTGCCTGGGCTTGCCCACAGTGCTCTCAATATACAAAGCTCGAATGTCTTGACAATTTTTCTTGAGTAATGACACTAAGAAGTTGACAGCCAGGTGAATGTTATTTACAAGCTCATCGTCTGTCAGCTTCACATGGCCAACAGCCACAGCCAGACATAGCACCTTCTTCATCTGAAACTTGGTTGTGGACTTCACCTCATCCACTTTGGCCACCATGTTTTTGTTGTGTGTCAGCAGGGAAGGGAACTTACCCACCTTATTTAGGCCTGGGCCAAGATTCATGGGATCTGCTTGATCAGATACTCTGAGGCTAAAAAGACATCATACTTCTTTGACAGCAGTTTGACCAATTATTATTCTTATTGAGCTTTTCAGCACCTTGATGTCCCTGTGGAGGATGTCCACAGCCTTGGACCATTTTTTTTTTTTTTTTTTTTTTTTTTTGGAGACAGGGTCTCACTTTGTCACCCAGGCTGGAGTGCAGAGGCTCGAACGTAGCTCACTGCAACCTCGACTTCCCAGACTCAAGCAGTCCTCCCACCTCAGCTTCCTGAGTAGCTGGGACTACAGGCATACGCCACCATGTCCAGTTAATTTTGTGTATTTTTTGTAGAGACAGGGTTTCACTATGTTGCCCAGGTCGGTCCTGAGCTCCTGGAATCAAGCGATCCTCCTGCCTTGGCATCCCAAAGTGCTGGGATTACAGGCATGAATCACTGTGCCTGGCCCATCTTATTTTTCTTTAATAAATTATTTTCTGTTTGTAGAACTAGGATCTGGCTATGTTGCCCAAGCTGTCTCAAACTCCTGGCCTCAAACAATCCTCCCCACTCAGCCTCTCAAAGTGCCGGGATTACAGGTGTGAGCCACCGTGCTTGGCCTCTTTTTTTTCTTTAAATCCGAGTATTTTGAAACCCTAACTCACATAAATAAGGACAAAATAAAAACCACTATACTAGAGAAGCCACAGTAGTAACATGCCCACATTACTACCAAGAAAGAGGCGTGGTGAACATTTCTGGACTATTGCCACAGGAAACTCTCATTAGTGTATCTTATAGCTAAGAGAACAAAATCGCTTAAGCCGTATGTTCATCAGTTTCTGATTCACTGGCCAGTCACTTTACCTATACCGGATAACACTCATAGAATGACTTGTTCATTTAGAAAGCTGAATAATTATGCTCCCTGTTTTACTATGAGCTCTGTGTTATTTGTCACGTGCAAATGAGCTTAGTGAGACTAAGCTTAGTGAGCTTCGTGATTCCCCTCTGGCCACAGCTGGTCTAAATGCTGCCTCTGGGGGCACCGGCTGAGTTCTGCCCAGGGTTGCTTTCCACTGTGACAAGGCAGCACTGAGTTCTAATGCAAAGTCCCACAATCATTGCACTCTCCTTCCCCCAAGTACACCAGTTCGCTCTCTGATCCACACAGCTGCTGGTGGGGAATGGGGGAGTACTGGCATCAGCAATTCAAGACTGTCTTTTGTACTCTCTTCAGTGTCTCTTTCTGTAATATGAAGTTAAAACCAGGTACTGTGATTACTCACTGTATTTTTGGTTCATATGAAGGTGATTTTTTGTGTGGATAGTTGTTCAATTTGGTGTTCCTGTGGGGAGGACAATTGGTGAGGTCTTCTATTTTTGGCCATCTTGCTCTGCCTTCCTATATATATATATTTTTTAAGTTTTAAATCAAAGTAAAACATGCACATAGTTTTAAAAGTCAAGTAATTATACAAGGGTTATAATGACAAACAGTAATCCTCTGCCTCATCTCTGCCCACACTGGTCCCTACTCCTCTGAGACAACCATTTTCAACTCTTATAGCTGTTTCTTCTACAATTTATGTATTGCCCAAATAACATGCTTATATCACCATGATTTACCTTCCCAGCTTTGTTTATTCACTTCCTGCTATGGAAGATGAGGATTTAGATTTCTTTATATATACTCTCCCAGACGTCCTTTCCCACATTTTCCTAGTATAGTTAAATGACAATATTTTGTTAAATTGATGCTCAATATTATGACTTAATATTATTGACAGTTATGACTTAATATAATATTATGACTTAATATTATTGACAGTTGTGCTTTGTATTCATTGATTGCAATTTTTTCCTGGTTAAACTTTTTGTTTTTCCTGGAGTCAATAATTGCTCCACTTTGGAGTGCTTAATTTTCTATGAATCTATGATTAATTCATCTCCTAATCCTCTGACAGAAGAGAATTTCCTCTTAGTGAGTTCTAACACATCAGCTAAGCTATAAATTTCATTATTCTTGGCACTGTCCATCCTGAAGCTTCTGCCCTGCTGCTCCAAACTGGAGAAGGCCTGCTGCTGTGTAATCATCACCCTGGAATTCCCCTTCACTATCATCCTGGGAATAGCCTTCCTCTTTTTCCTGTGTTGAATGCTCTATATTCTGGATTTGGTGCTTACGAGGGACAGAGCAAGTATAACTGACCAAGGCCTACTCCAAGAACTCTGTAGTATAATGATAGGAAACTGCCCCACACCAGAGCATGTCAATGTGAAATGGCAGAACACTGGGGGAAAAGGCAAGATCTGAAGTTTCCAGAGAGGAAAAACAAATCACATGAAAAAGAATCGGGAATGAGAATAGCATGGAGTTCTCAACAGTAGCACTGGAAGCCAGGAGACAATGAAACTTTGCCTCCAAAATTCTGAGAAAAAAAAGAGTTGCCAACCCAGAATTCTGTACCAGCCAAACTACTATTCTAGAGGCAGTGTTGAATAAAGACAGTTTCACATACCGTAGATTTCAAAATCTTGCCTCTTGCGCTGGCTGTGTTATATTGGCTTCCACATCCTCTCTCAGCCCTTCACCTGGCTCTGAGGTCTAAGAGACAACTTTGATAGATGTCATCAACCTGGCTCCTCTGCACACCAGCTTTTGGTTGTCTTCAACCAATGGGAAGAACAGTGGGAAATCAGAGGGCAAGAGGAGAGAGAAGTCGAGTTATTTATTTTCTCTGCTTTCTCCCTACTGGCAGAGCTACTGCCCCCCTCCAGTGACAGTCGAAGTGTCTGCGACAGTGGCCCTCGTGACTGTGATGGTGGCCCTCTCCTACAGCGAGGGCTCACATCACATTCTGGTCATACTCTCTCCCCTGGCCTCTTCAGGCTTTGAGAGCAACAGCCATCTGCACTTGCTCACCCCAAGGTACATCATGCCCTTCGTTGATTTTCTTTCACCCTTCCCACACTTTACAAAATGGTCCCTTCTTTAAACACTCCTCACCGGCCTCTTTTGCGTTGGCCACAGGCTTCCTATTGGAATCCTAACCAGTTTATCTCCCATGCACACTTTGTCAAAAATGACAGCATAATCAAGCTGGGAGTCAGAAGCCTTAGGAATCTACCTGGTGCTCTATTCTATAGCAGCTGAGCTGGCACCCAAGCCACAAGACAAAGTCTTTCCCCCTCTTCCTTTCCCTTTGCTCAAGCAGAGGAGTCTCTCCCTGTGGCCACCAGTGCCCCAGGCCCACAGCAAGTACTCCCTGGCTTCTGTTGATGTTCATTCAAGGTCTAAGGGCTCTTCAGTCAGCTTGTGGTGAATGCTGAGAGGTGTGGGACTCTCCCTTCAGGGCAGTGGGCTCCCCTCTGGCCCAGGGAAGGTCCAGAAATGCCATCTAACAGCGAAGTTCTGGAATTGGGGACCTCAAGGGCCCACTTGGTCAATCTGGTACCTAAGCTGCAGGGCAAAGTTCCCTTCACTCTTCCCTCTCCTTTTTCAAGCAGGAGTCCATTCCTGCAGCCACCACAGTTGGGAATGTGCTGGGTCACACATTAAGCCAGCACATCTCTGAGTCTCACCCAAGGCCTATGGTGAGTCCTGCCTGGGTACTGCTGCTGATTATTCGGGGCCCAAGTGCTCTTGAGTGAACAATTGAAGAATCCTGCCAGGACTGGGTTCTTCCCTTCAAGGCAGTGGGTTCCCTTCTGACCCAGGGTGTGTCTAGAAATGTCATCCAAAACCTAGGACCTGGAATAGGGGCCTCAGGACTCTGCCTGGTTCCCTGTCCTACTGTGGCCGAACTGGTATCCAAGTTGCAAGACAAAGCCCTCTTTTCTCTCTCCTCTCCTGTGGAAGAAAGGACTTTCTCCTGGAACTGCAAGCTATGCTGCCTGCAATTGGGGAAGGGATGGCACAAGCATTACCTTGGCAGCCCCAGCTGGTGTCTTATTAGGTCATGTGCCCCCCATGTCCACTGGCTTCAAGCCCAGCATAGCATCAGGTCTTTCCCCAGAATTGCAGTCCTCGTGGCCTTGACTGCCTTTCAAGTTTACTTAGAACTCCAGAGCACTTTGGCCTGGGGTGGTGAAACTAATGTGAACTGTTTCCAACCACTGGTACGGACAATTCCCCTCTGGTGAGGATTGATCTAAATGCTCCCTCTGGAGCACTGGCTGAGTTCTGTCCAGGGTTGCTTTCCACTGTGACAAGGCAGCACTGAGTTCTAATGCAAAGTCCCACAATCACTGTGCTCTCCTTCCCCCAAGCACACTGATTCTCTCTCTGAGCCACACAGCTGTTGCTGCGGAATGGGGGAGCAGTGCCATCAACAATTCAAGACTGTCCTTTGGGCTGGGTGCAGTGGCTCACGCCTGTAATCCCAGCACTTTGGGAGGCCGAGGCAGGTGGATCACCTGAGGTCAGGAGTTTGAGACCAGCCTGGCCAACATGGCAAAACCCTGACTCTACTACAAATACAAAAATTAGCCAGGTGTGGTAGTGGGTACCTGTAATTCCACTACTCAGGAGGCTGAGGCAGGAGAATCACTTGAACCTGAGAGGCAGAGGTTGCAGTGAGCCAAGATCTTGCCACTGCACTCCAGCCTGGGCAACAGAGTAAGACTTTATCTCAAAAAAAAAAAAAAGGCCAAGCACGGTGGCTCACGCCTGTAATCCCAGCACTTTGGGAGGCCAAGGCAGGCGGATCATGAGGTCAGGAGATCGAAACCATCCTGGCTAACACGGTGAAACCCCGTCTCTACTAAAATTACAAAAAATTAGCCGGGCGTGGTGGTGGGCACCTGTAGTCCCAGCTACTCAGGAGGCTGAGGCAGGAGAATGGCGTGAACCCGGGAGGCAGAGCTTGCAGTGAGCCGAGATCGCGCCACTGCGCTCCAGCCTGGGTGACACAGCGAGACTCCATCTCAAAAAAAAAAAAAAGAAAGAAGAAGAAGAAAAAAGACTGTCTTTTGTACCCTCTTCAGTGCCTCTTTCTGTAATACGAAGTTAAAACCAGGCACTGTGATTGCTTAGCGATCAAAAATAATAACTACAACTTTTCACGACATAGACAGTCCAATGAGATATAGACAGAAACAACAAAAAGTTAAAAAGGAGGGGGATAAAGTGTTGAGTTGTTATTATTTTTTTCTTTGCTTGTTTGTTTATGCAATCAGTGTTGAGTTGTCATCAGTTTAAAATAATGGGTTATAAGAGATGATTTGCAGTCCTTATGGTAACCTCGAATAAAAAACAAACAACAGATAAACAAAAAATAAAAAGCAAAAAAGTAAAGTGTACCACCAGAGAAAACTACCTTCACTAAAAGGAAGACAAGTAGAAAGGAAAAAAGGAAGAGAAAACCGCAAAACAACCAGAAAACAAATAAAAACGTGGCAGGCATAAGTCCTTACTTACCAATAATAACACTGAATGTAAATGGACTAAACTCTCCAATGAAAAGACATAAAATGGCTGAATGGATGAAAAAACAAGAGCTGGTGATCTGTTGCATACAAGAAACTTACCTATAAAGACACAAATAGGGGTGCAGTGGCTCATGCCTGCAATCCCAGCACTTTGGGAGGCCGAGGTGGGTGGGTCACCTGAGGTCAGGAGTTCGAGACCAGCCTGGACAACATGGGGAAACCCCATTTCTACTTAAAATACAAATATTAGCCAGGCATGGTGGCACACACTTGTAGTTCCAGCTACTTGGGAGGCTGAGGCAGGAGAATTGCTTGAACCTGGGAGACAGAGGTTGCAGTGAGCTGAGATAGTGCCACTGCACTCCAACCTGGGCAACAAAGCAAGGTTTTGTCTCAAACAAACAAACAAACAAAAAAAGATACACATAGACTGAAAATAAAGGAATGGAAAAAGATATTCCATGTCAATGAAAATAAAAAAGAACAGAAGTAACTATATTTATAACAGACAAAATAGATTTCAAGATACAAACTATAAAAAGAGACAAAGAAGGTCATTATATAATGATAAAGGAATCAATTCAGCAAGAGGATGTATATATCTGCATCCAACACTGGAGCACCCAAATACATAAAGGAAATATTATTAGAGCTAAATAGAGAAATAGACCTCAATACATTAATAGCTAGAAACTTCAACACCCTACTTTCAGCATTGGGCAGATCATCCACACAGAAAATCAACAAAGAAACATCAGACTTAATCTGCACTAAAGATCGAATGAACCTAATAGATACAAAACATTTCATACAACAGCTGCAGAATACATATTCTTCTCCTCAGCACGTGGACCATTCTCATGGAGCATATGTTAGGCCATAAAATAAGTCTTTAAAAATTCAAGACCAGGTGCAGTGGCTCATGCCTGTAATCCCAGCACTTTGTGTGTTTTTTGTTTTGTTTTGTTTTGAGATGGAGTCTTGCTCTGTCGCCTGGGCTGGAGTGCAATGGTGCGATCTTGGCTTACTGCAACCTCCGCCCCCTGGGTTCAAGACATTCTCCTGCCTTAGCCTCCCAAGTAGCTGGGATTACAGGTGTCCACCACCACGCCCAGCTAATTTTTTGTATTTTTAGCAGAGACAGTGTTTCACCATGTTGGCCAGGCTGGTCTCGATCTCCTGACCTCAAGTAATGCGCCTACTTTGGCCTCCCAAAGTGCTGGGATTACAGGTGTGAGCCACTGCACCTGGTCAAAAATCAGTAGCATTTCTGTATGTCAACAGCAAACAATTTGAGAAAGAAATCAAGAAAGTAATCCCATTTACAATAGCTACAAATTAAGTAAAATACATAAGAATTAACCCAAGAAGTGAAAGATCTTAACAATAAAAACTATAAAACATTGATGAAATAAATCAAGATGACACAAAAAATTGAAATGTATTTCATGTTCATGAATTGGAAGAATAAATATTGTTAAAATATTCATATTGCCTAAAGCAATGTACGGATTTAATGCAATCCCTATTTAAAAAAAACCAATAACATTCCTCACAGAAATAGGAAAAACAATCCTAAAATTTATATGAAACCACAAAAGACCCAGAATAGCTAAAGCTATCCTGAGCAAAAAGAGCAAAGCTGGAGGAATCACATTACCTGACTTTAAATTATACTACAGAGCTATGGTAACCAAAACAGCATGGCGTTGGCACAAAAATAGACATATAGACAAATGGAACAAAATGAAGAACCCTGAAACAAATCCATACACCTACAGTGAACTCTTTTTGAGCAAAGATGCCAAGAATATTGACTGGGGTAAAAAACAGTCTCTTCAATGAATGGTGCTAGGAAAACTGCATACCTATATGTAGAAGAATGAAACTAGACCCTTCTCACCATATACGAAAATCAAACCAAAATTTGATCTAAGACTTAAATCTAAGACTTCAAACTATGAAACTACTAAAAGAAAACACTGGGGAAACTCTCTGGGACATTGGATGGGGCAAAGATTTCCTTCTTTTTTTGTGTGTGTGGTTGTTGTTTGTTTTTGAGATGGAATCTTGCTCTGTGGCCCAGGCTGGAGTGCAGTGGTGTGATCTCGGCTCACTGCAACTTCTGCCTCCCAGGTTCAAGGAATTCTCCTGCCTCAGCCTCCTGAGTAGCTAGGACTACAGGCATACGTCACCATGCCTGGCTAATATTTGTATTTTAAGTAGAAATGGGGTTTCACCATGTTGTCCAGGCTGGTCTCAAACTCCTGACCTCAGGTGATCCAAAATTTCTCAAGAAATACCTCACAAGCAGAGGAAACCAAAGCAAAAATGGACAATGGGGTCCATTGGAAATACTCAACAATCCAAAGGAAATAATCAACAAAATGAAGAGACAATCCACAGAATGGGAGAATAAATGTGCAAACCATTCATCTGACAAGGGCTTAATAAACAGAATATATAAGGAGCTCAAATAACTCAATAGGAAAAAATCTAATAATCTGATTTAAAAATGGGCAAAAAATCTGAACAGACATTTCTCCAAAGAAGACACACAAAGGTCAAATAGGTATATGAAAATTTGCTCAACATCACTGATCATAAGAGAAATGCAAATCAAAACTAAAATGAGACATTATCTTACCCCAGTTAAAATGGCTTTTATCCAAAAGACAGGCAATAACAAACACTAGAGAGGACGTGAAGAAGAGGGAACCCTCGTACACTGTTGTTGGGAATGTAAATTAAGACAACCACTATGGAGAACAGTTTGGAGGGTCCTCAAAAAACTAAAAATAGGGGCCCGGCACGGTGGCTCACGCCTGTAATCCCAGCACTTTGGGAGGCCAAGGCAGGCGGCTCACAAGGTCAGGAGATCGAAACCATCCTGGCCAACACGGTGAAACCCCGTCTCTACCAAAAATACAAAAAATTAGCCGGGCATAGTGGCAGGCCACTGTAGTCCCAGCTACTCAGGAGGCTGAGGCAGGAGAATGGCGTGAACCCGGGAGGCAGAGCTTGCAGTGAGCCGAGATCACGCCACTGCACTCCAGCATGGGTGACAGAGTGAGACTCCATCTCAAAAAAAAAAAAAAAACACACACACACACACACACAAAACTAAAAATAGAACATCCATAGGGTCCAGCAATCCCAATGCGAGGTGTATATCCAAAAGAAAGGAAATCAGTATATCGAGGGGATATCTGCACTGTCCTGTTTATTGCAGCACTGTTCACTATAGCCAGGACTTAGAAGCAACCTAAGTGTCTGTCAACAGACAAACGGATAAAGAAAATGTGGTACATACATACAATGGAGTACTATTCAGCCATAAGAATGAGATCCTCTAGTTTGCAACAAGAATGGAACTGGAGGTCATTATGTGAGTGAAATGAGCCAGGCACAGAAAGACAAACTTCACATGTTCTCACTCATTTGTGGGAGCTAAAAATTAAAACAATTGAACTCATGGAGATAGAAGTAGAATGACGGTTACCAGAGACAGGGAAGGGTAGTGGGGGTGGGGGAAAGTGGGAATGGTTAATGGGTACAAAAATATAGTTAGATAGAATGAAGAAGATGTAGAATTTGCTGGGTGCGGTGGCTCACACCTATAATCCCAGCATTTTGGGAGGCTGAGGCAGGTGAGTCGTTTGAGCCCAGGAGTTCCAGAGCAACCTTGGCAACATAGTGAGACCTCGTCTCTACAAAAAATTTAAAAATTAGCGCATGCTTGTAGTTCCAGCTACTTGAGAGGCTGAGAAGGGAGAATCGCTTAAGCCTGGGAGGTCAAGTCTGCAGTGAGCCTTGACGGTGCCACTGCACTCCAGCCTGGGCAACAAAGTGAGACAAGTGAGACTCCATCTCAAAAAAAAAAATCTAGTGTTAGATAGCACAACAGGGTGACTACAGTATATTTTAAAATAGCTTAAAGAGTATAATTGAATTGTTTGTAACACAAAGAATAAATACTTGAGACACCCTATTTACCCGATGTGATTATTATGCATTGTATGCCTGTATCAAAATATCTCATGTACCCCATAAGTACATACACCTACTATGTACACACAAAAATTAAAAATTAAAAATAAGCAATTATAAATACATATTGAAAGTATAATAGTATAGTGATAACGAGGAATAAGCAAAAAAGAGACCAAAACAAAAATTCTTAGTAAACAGGAACTGATATTCATCATTATCCTTGAAAACTAGTCAGAGGCAAAAGCACCACTATCATATCCTGAGTAGAGGCCAGAAAACAGCTGAAGGTGGCAAAGCAAGAATAGAACTCTGGTCAGTTTCTATTAATGGCCATTAATTTTAATGGCAAAAATCGCAATTACTTTTGCATTAACCTAATATTACTATGTTTAACTGAGCAACATTTTCCCCAACTATTTTTATATTGTACTTCAGTATGGAAAACATAACTGCATGAGAAATCTCTTTATCAGTACCAGCATAAGGGTGATCTGTAAAACCTTCAATAAGGCCAGGTGCACCTCAGGCCTCACTTTGGGAGGGTGAGGCGGGCAGATGACTTGAGCCCAGGAGTTTGAGACCAGCCTGACAAACATGGTGAAACACCCTCTCTACTGAAAATACAAAAATTAGCTGGGTTTGGTGGTGGGTGCCTATAGTCCCAGCTACTCGGGAGACTGAGGCAGGAGAATCACTTGAACCCGGGAGGTGGAGGTTGGAGTGAGCTTAGAGCCGAGATCACGCCACTGTACTCCAGCCTGGGTGACAGAGTGAGACTCTGTCTCAAAAAAAAAAAAAAAAAAAATTCAATGTTTTAGTTCATTTCACTGCTCTGATATGCCAAACTAGTTGGTCACAAATTATACTACTAAAGCTAATAAAATCCAAAACAATTCTCATTAAAAAAAAACATTAACTAACCTTATATAAAAAAACTTGGCTGGGCGCGGTGGCTCATGCCTATAATCCCAGCACTTTGGGAGGCGGATCACAAGGTCAGGAATTTGAGACCAGCCTGGCCAATATGGTGAAACCCCGTCTCTACTAAAAATACAAAAATTAGCTGGGTGTGGTGGTGGGCGCCTGTAGTCCCAGCTACTCGGGAGACTGAGGCAGGAGAATCACTTAAACCCAGGAGGCGGAGATCAGTGAGCCGGGATCACGCCACTGCACTCCAGCCTGGGTGACAGAGGGAGACTCCGTCTCACAAGAAAAACAAAACAAACAAACAAACAAAAACTCACAATCTAGGCTGGGCACGGTGGCTCACACTTGTAATCCCAGCACTTTGGGAGGCCGAGGCGGGCGGATCACGAGGTCAGGAGATCGAGACCACAGTGAAACCCCGTCTCTACTAAAAATACAAAAAATTAGCCGGGCATGGTGGCGGGCGCCTGTAGTCCCAGCTACTAGGAGAGGCTGAGGCAGGAGAATGGCGTGAACCCGGGAGGCGGAGCTTGCAGTGAGCCGAGATTGAGCCACTGCACTCCAGCCTGGGCGACAGAGCCAGACTCCGTCTCAAAAAAAAAAAAAAAAAAAAAAAAAACTCACAATCTTACTATTATCAACACCCATGGACTCTAGGAGATAATTTGAGACATTTCCTGTTGAGGCAGGCTTTATTCCATCTGAAGTCACCCTTGGATGAGCATCCCTCTGGATTTTTCTCTGCTCGTGCCCTTCCTACAGAGCCCAGCTCTCTGTAAGTTCAGAAGGCCTTTGAATGAGAATCAAGAGAAACCCAACTAACAGTAGCTTAAAGAGTGGCTTATTTTATCACTGAACAAGAAATCCAGAGGCAAGGTAGTGGTTTACATTGATTCAGCTACTGGACAATGCCATCAACACCCAGGCTTTATCATTCTGCTTTGCCATCCTCAACTATTGTATTTTTATCCTGATGTTTAATGGTTCTCAAAGTGTGGTCCCCAGACAAGCAGCATCAGTGTCACGTGGCAACTTGTTAGAAATGCACATTCTGGCCAGGCACAGTGGCTCACACCTGTAATCCCAGCATTCTGGGAGGCTGAGGCGGGAGGATTGCTTGAGGTCAGATGTTCAAGACCACCCTGGCCAACAAAGCAAGATACTTGTCTGTTAAAAAAAAAAAAAGAAAGAGAGAGAAATGCAAATTCCCAGCCCACTCTAGATGTATAAATAAGAACCTCTGAGGATAGGGCTCAGCAGTCTCTTTTAAGAAGCCTTCTGGGCCAGGCGTGGTGACCTGTAATCCCAGCACTTTGGGAGGCCAAGGAGGGTGGATCACTTGAAATCAGGGACTTGAGACTAGCCTGGCCAGCATGGTGAAAACCCATCTTTACTAAAAATACAAAAAATTAGCCGGGCATGGTGGCAAATGCCTGTAGTCCCAGCTACTCAGAAGGCTGAGGCAGGAGAATCCCTTGAACCCGGGAGGCGGAGGTTGCTGTGAGCCAAGATCATGCCTTTGCACTCCAGCCTGGGCAACAAGAGCAAAACTCTGCCTCAAAAAAATAAAGCAGCCCTCTGGGTGATTATTCTGGTGCACATTCAAGTTTGAGAACTGCTGCTCATGCAAATCACCTCGTGGTCACAAGACGGTCACCACAGCTCTAAACATCGCGTCATCTTCCAATAAAGGAAGAAGAGAAAAGGAATGTCCCCAATCTTAGCTGTTTCTTTTATCAGGAAAACCTAAGTTTTCCCAGAAGCTCACAGCAGTCTTTCCCTTAAGACTCCTTGACCAAAACCAGGTTGCATGGCTCAGCCTCTAACTGCAAAAGACACCAGGAAAGCCCCTATGGCAGGAGGCAGCAAGAGAGATGGGTGCCGGACATGGCTGTGGGCAGCCCCGGACAATGTCTGCCATAGATTCCATGGTGGTCAGGACCATGGAAAACGTCATGCCTGACTCCATCTGCAAACATAGTCTTAGAACTTTCAGATTCTTCAGATGGGAGTACCTAGACATAGAAATTTCATTGTTGTTAATATCTATCAATTGTGGTCAAGATCATTACTCATCATGCTAAAAGAATCCTTTCCCATCAAAAATGAGCAGGAGGCGCTGTGTGTGGTGGCTCACACCTGTAATCTTAGAGCTTTAGGAGGCCAAGGAGGGAGGACTGCTTGAGGCCAGGAGTTTGAGACCAGCCTGGGCAACATAGCGAGGCATTGTCTCTAAAACATTTTTAAAAATTAGCAGAGAATGGTGGCTTGCTGCTGTAGTCCTAGCTAAGGTGGGAGGATTGCTTGAGCCTGGGAGTTCAAGGTTGCAGTGAGCTATGATCATGCCACTGCACTCCAGCTTGGATGACAGAGCAAGATCCTGTCTTTAAAAGTAAAAAAAAAAATAAAAAATAAAAAAACCTTTTTAATTAAAATATTTAAAAATGAGCAAGGGAAACAACAAAGAAGGAAGAAGAGAAAGAAGTGACGAAGTCTGTCTTGACAGAGTTGAGTTCTTTTCCGAGCAATCAAGGAGGAGAACATTACAGGCAGAGAGATTAATATGCATGAAAACGCGGAAGTGAGAAAGAACTGTGAGCTGCGAGAGAGGTTACATGTGGCAACCATTGGGAGAAGCTGGACAGAGGGTGAGGGCCAGATCATGAAAGGCCTTGTATGCTGTGCTGAGAAGGTTGAACTCCACCCTTTTCCTAATATCATTAAAGCTTGGAGGGCATCTTATCCTGGGTCCACAGGTGGATTTTGGCACCTTACCAACACTATTTATTTTAAACATTATTTATAATGTCAACCCCCTGAAATTGTAAGGAAAATTTCATGGAGCTGCTCTGCCTATGGAGTAATCATTCTTTAGTTTCTTTACTTTCTTAATAAACTTGCTTTCACTTTACAAAAAGAAAAAAAAAAATTCATGGATGTGTGAGTGTGTGCAGTCTTGGGGAGAGAGGGCCCCCAGATTTGCAAGGATGTGCATAACCCCAAGAAGCTTAAGAATCTGGCTGGGTGCGGTGGCTCACACCTGTAATTCCAGCACTTTGGGAGGCCGAGGCGGGCAGATCACTTGAGGCCAAGTGTTCGAGACCAGCCTGGCCAACATGGTAAAGCCATGTCTCTATTAAAAAAAAAATAAAAATAGGCTGAGCGCGGTGGCTCACCCCTGTACTCCCAACAATTTGAGAGGCCAAGGTGGGTGGATCACCTGAGGTTAGGAGTTCAAGACAAGCCTGACCAACACGGTAAAACCCCATCTCTACTAAAAATACAAAATTAGCCGGGCGTGATGGTGCATGCCTGCAATCCCAGCTACTCCGGAGGCTGAGGCATGAGAATCGCTTGAACTCGGGAGGCAGAGGTTGCAGTGAGCCAAGATCGTGCCATCGCACTCCAGCCTGGACAACAAGAGTGAAACTCTATCTCGAAAAATAAATAAATAAATAAAAATGAAAGAATCATTTCTTTAAGGAGTCAAGGAGTTAATCATTGTATTCTGCATTCATCACCAGAATAAATTTATACTAAGAACAGACTCTAGATCCAGGTTAGCTAGATCCCAAAGTGCCACTGCACTCCGGCCTGGGCAACAGAGTGAGACTGTGTCTCAAAAATAAATAAATAAATAAAGAGATTTTTAAGCCAGGCCAGGTGGCTCACGCCTGTAGTCTCAGCACTTTGGGAGGTTGAGACGGGAGGATCACTTGAGCCCAGGTGTCCCAGGCTGCAGTGAGCTATGATTGTGCACTCCAGCCTGGGCAATAGAGCAACAGTTTGTCTCTTTAAAAAAATTAAAAATAAATGAAACGAGATTTTAAAAAACTTATCAAACCAGCAAAAGAAGTTTAGTTACAATACCTAATGTTGTTGAGTATACAGGGAACTATGCATTTTCATATACTTTGAAGTTTAAATTGGTTAAAATTTTTTTTTTCTGAAAAACACCAGCAATATATTAAATGATTTTTTTAAAAAATCACACTTTTGGTTATGTGCAGTGGCTCATGCCTGTAATCCCAGCACTCTGGGAGGCTGAGACTGGAGGATCCCTTGAGGCCAGGAGTTTGAGACTAGCCTGGGCAACATAGCAAGACCCCATGGCTACAAAAAAATTAAAAAGTTTGCCAGGTGTGGTCATGCACACCTGTAGTCCCAGCTACTCAGGAGACTGAGGCAGGAAGATCACTTGAGGCCAGGAGGTTGAGCCTGCAGTGAGCTGTCATCATGCCACTGCACTCCAGTCTGGGCAACAAAGTTAGACTTTGTTTTAAAAAAAAAAAAAATCCTATTCTTGTCTTTGAGTATTCTAGCAGTGTCCAAAGGACACAATTTAATAAATGCCCAATGCATTATGTGTAGTAACTTTCTTCACAGCATTATACATATTTTTGTAAACAAAGGGGCTGGTTAAATAATGTATTTATATAGGGGTGAAGGGTGAGAGCAGGGAAACCAATTGCATTTTCATCATCATCTAGCTCCTTGATTCTGGTGGGCATATCAGCTACTAACAGATATAAAAGTGATTTTAAAAGTATATTGTGGCCAGGTGCAGTGACTCACATCTGCAATTTCAGCACTTTGGAAGGCCTAGGTGGGATTGCTTGAGTTCAGGAATTTGAGACCAGCCTGGGTCTCAACATAGCAAGACCTATCTCTTAAAAAAAAAAGGTGATAGAAATACCAGGTCTGAAGACTACTTTATAATATAATATAATATAATATAATATAATATAATATAATATAATATAATATAGAAAAGAAACTCCAGCATAATACTTTCCCCTCCTTTCTCCTCCAGCCAGATGCAAATTTAACATTATATTATAATACACAATAGACGTATTCTAAAATAAAATATTAAAAAACAATGAGAGAGATCTTTATATGCTGATCAGGAAATAAATTCATGATATGTTGAAGAAAAGAAAATTGTGAAAAAAGATTTAAAAATGAAAATAAAATGGTGGGTGCAGTGGCTCACGCTTATAATCCTAGCACTTTGGGAGGCTGAGGTGGGAGGACTGCTTGAGCCCAGGAGTTCAAAACCAGCCTGGGCATTGGGCAACATAGTGAGACTCTATCTCAAAAAAAAAGAAAAGAATAGAAAAATGAAAATTGTGCATGTGTGTGGTGGGGGTGTGTGTGGATGAATTGATAGAATGTTCTTAAGAGATGGAAGTGTAGATGCTGTTTACTTTTTTTTTTTCCTTAGAGACAAGGTCTTGCTGTTGCCTAGGCTGGAGTGCAGTGGCACAATCATGGCTCACTGCAGCCTCAAACTGTTCCACCCTCCTCAGCCTCCAGGGAGTAGCTAGGACTACAGGTGCGTGCCACCATGCCCAGGTATATTTTTTAATTTTTTGTAGAGATGGAGCTTGCTATGTTGCCCAGGCTGGTATTAAACTCCTGGTCTCAAGTGATCCTCCCGCCTTGGCCTCCCAAAGCACTGGGATTACAGGTGTGAACCACTATGCCTAGCCCTTATTTTGCTTTTTACAAATGACAACAAAAAATAAAAGCAAATAAATGTCAGTCTTTAGAGCTGAGTTGTCTCTTTTGCATCAATAGAAAGAAGGGACTCCTCTCACAACCACACCTGATGAAAGAAAGAAAAGAAAGAAGGAAAGAAAGAAAGAGAAAGAAAGAAAGAAAAAGAAAGAAAGAAAGAAAAAGAGAAAGAAAGAAAGAAAAAGAGAAAGAAAGAAAGAAAAAGAAAGAAACAAAGAAAGAAAGAAACAAAGAAAGAAAGAAAGAAAAAGAGAGAGAGAAAGAAAGAAATCTCCTTAGGGACTAACCTGGAGTTGTGACAGTTGTGGCTCAAAACGTTGCTTTCTGAGCTAGGAATGAACTGGAATCACTGCCGTTCACTAGTGAGGCAATGGTCTGGCTGCTCGACTCTCTCCCTCTGCCGCCCCCACCCTGAGCTCCAAGTCACTTCCTCTATCATGATTGCATTGGACGTCTCTGCCATAATCCTCCAGCAAATCATGCAATGAGGGTTCACAGAAGGGACTGTGTGAACTTGAAGGAATCTTGCCCATTTATTTTCTCAGCAAATACTCAGCTTCTATTTCATACTGGACCCTTGCTAAGCAACTGAGGATACAGCAGTGAGGCAGATACAGTCCCTGCCCTCTGAAAGTTTATAATCTAGTAGATGAGACTGAAAAATAAATGGGTCGTTCCAGTAGCATACAATACACCCTGACAGGAGCACATTGGAGGGGGCACATAGCCGGACTGGGACCAGAGGGCTCGGGGGAGAGTGACAGGGCAGGATTCCAGAAGAGTTTAGATGTCTAGCTTAGATGTCTAGTTTAGACGTCATCTAAGAACAAGTAAGAGAGAACTAGATGAAGACCAAGTAGGGGCAATATTAGAAAGGAGAGGTGATGGCAGCCTGGACACTGTGAGGCTGCAGGCAGTTTAGTATGCCTGCAATGCAGGATGCTGGAGGCAGCAGAGAGGAGAAAGGAGAGACATGATGCTCCACGGGAAAGAAGGCCCAACTCACAAACGTTGCTTTATAACAGCCACGGTAGGAATTTGTTCTGCATCGTAGAGTCCATGGAAAGCCACTGGAGAGTTTTAAGCGGGAGGCTAACAAGACTGAGTTTGCTTGGACAGACCACACTGGCTACAAGAGTTAGAGGGGTGTGGTAAGCAGAAATATGACCCCCCCTAAAGATGACCACATCCTAATCCCTGGAACCTATGAATATGCTACTTTACATGGCAAAGGAGATTTTGCAGGTGTTATTAAGAATTTTGAGATGAGGTGTTTATCCTGAATTAACTAGATGGTCCCCATGTAATCACAAAGGTCCTTCAAAGTGGAAGGTGGGGACAGAAGAGAGAGGGAAAGGAGATTTTACTGTGGAAGAGTGGTCAAGGAGATGTCACATTGCGAACTCTGAAGATGGAGGAAGGGAGCCACAAGCCAAGGAATGCAGAAATCCTCTAGAAAAGAGACAAGGAAAGGAAACAGACTCTTCTCTAGAGCCTCAGGAAAGGGATGCATCCCTGCTCACGTCTTGATTTTAGCCCTGTGTCATTCGGACTTCTTACCTACTGAGCTAGAAGCAACAAATTCATATTGTGGGTTTTTTTTTTTTTTTTTTGGTTGGTTGGTTGGTTTTTGTTTGTTTTGTTTTGTTTTGTTTTTGAGACGGAGTCTCGCTCTGTTACCAGGCTGGAGTGCAGTGGCATGATCTAGGCTCACTGCAACCTCCGCCTCCCGGGTTCAAGCGATTCTCCTGCCTCAGTCTCCCGAGTAGCTGGGATTACAGGTGCCCACCACTATGCCAAGCTAATTTTTGTATATTTAGTAGAGACGAGTTTCAACATGTTGGCCAGGATGGTCTCGATCTCTTGACCTTGTGATCCACCTGCCTTGGCCTCCCAAAGTGCTGGGATTACAGGTGTGAGCCACCACACCCGGCCAGAAATTTGTATTGTTTTAAGCCACTAAGTTTGTGGTAATGTCTTACAGGAGTAACAGAAAACAAATACAGATGATGTTACTGCTGTAATGAATACCTAAACATGTAGAAGTGGCTTTGGAACTGAACTTTGGGAAGAGGCAGGAAAAACACTGAGGAGCATGATGGGAAAAGCCTGCATGGCCTTGATCAGACTGCTGGGAGAAATGTGAATGCTAACAGCTTGGACAGTGAGGACTCTGAAATCAGTAATGAGCAGAGTCAAGAATATATCAACCAATTTGGAGAACATGAACGGACTTGGAAGAAATATGGCTGTTAAAGGTGCTATGGGTGACAGCTGAGAAGGAAATGGGGAATATGTTAGGGGAAACTGGAGGAAAGAGGATCCTTGGTACACAGTGACAAAAAGCTTAGCCAGTTCCTTGAAATTATATGAAACACAGAACCTATAAACAATGAACTTGAGGCCAGGCACGGTGGCTCACGCCTGTAATCCCAGCACTTTGGGAGGCTGAGGCGGGTGGATCACCTGAGGTCAGGAGCTCAAGACTAGCCTGGCCAACATGGAGAAACCCCATCTCTACTAAAAATACAAAATTAGCTAGGCGTAGTGGCAGGAACCTGTAGTTCCAGCTACTAGAGAGGCTGAGGCAGGAGAACTGCTTGAACCCCAGAGGTGGAGGTTGCAGTGAGCCGAGATCATGCCACTGCACTCCAACCTGGGTGACAGAGTGGGGCCCTGTCTCAAAAACAAAACAAAACAACAACAACAAAAAAAACAGTGAAGTTGGGTAGTTAGCTAAGGAGATTTCCAGGCAGAGTTGCAGGGTGTGGTCTGGTTTCTTCTTGCTGCTTATAGTAAAATGTGAGAGGAAATAGATAATTTGAGAGAAATGTTCAATAAAAAATGAACCAGAACTTGATGACTGGGGGAATTCTCAGCCTATTCAGATTGCAAAAGATGTTAAAATGATGAAATTCACTGTCAGGAAAGTGTGCTTTAGAGAAAAAGCCAAGGACGTGGCTGGACAACCTTTTGCTAATACCTCAGAAAGATCAAAAGGTCAGAGTATCAGGCCTGTAATCCCAGCACTTTAGGAGGTTGAGAAGGGAGGATCGCTGGAGCCCAGGAGCTCAAGATCAGCCTGGGGAAACATAGGGAGACCTCATTTCTACAGATAACAACAACAACAAAAAAAATTAGCTGGGTAGGTGATGTGTGCCTGTAGTCTCAGCTATTTGGGAGCTTGAGGTGGGAGGATTGTTTGAGCCTGGAGAGTCAAGGCTGCAGTGAACTGTGATTGCACCACTGAATTCCAGCCTGGGCAATAGAGCAAGACACTGTCAAAAAAAAAAAAAAAAAAAGTTCAGAGTATTCTGTCACATAAGAGGTTTTTTGAAGAGATTAAGTGTGAGACTCATATATCCCCTCAGCTACCTCAACAGAAGACAGAAATAGAAACGGGCTTATCAAGTGAAGATCTGCAAAGGAGCATTTTGTCTAATGGAGTGACATACATGAGAGACCCATAGAGTTCTTGAGAATTTTATACCAGCAGAAACACTACAGCTTGGACTGAACAGGATAGAGAGGGTATGAAATGAAAGAAGACTATAAGATCCCGCCAAGTTCTACAGGCAGGAAACAAGTTGATAAAACCACCCGGCTGCAGCCATGTGCTGAACCTTTCATGAAAAAGGAAGAATGACTCAGAGGACAGAGCTGGGAGCCCACAGGGCAGAGCCTTGAGCCACAAAGTATTATTTCCAGGCTTTGAAACCTAATGGAGTTTGTCTAAATTTTGAAACTGCTTGGGACAGGTGACCCCTCTATTTCTTCCTTTCTCTCTTTTTACATGGGAATGTCTATTAGTGTTATCTTATGCTAGACCCAGTATCGTATTTTGGAAGCAGAAGCTTATTTTCTAGTTTTGCACGTCCACAGATGGAGAGAAACTTTGCCCCAGGATAGATTATGCTGAGTCTCGTCCAGTACCTAATTTAGATAATATCTATGATAAATTTGAAACTCTTGAGCTAATGAGATTTAAATGAGACTTTGAACTTTGAGTTGATACTTTAATGGGCTGGGACTTTTAGGGACCTTGGAATAAGGTGAATGCATTTTGTTTGTGAGACAGGTATGAATACTGGGGCCAGAGAATGGTCTGTGGTAGGCAGAATAATGACCCACCAAAGATGCCTCCAGAACCTGTGAATCTGTTACATTACATGGCAAAAAGGGACTTTGAAGAATTGATTAAGGATTATGAGACAGGGAGATTATCCTACATTACCTAATAGGCCCAATATAATCACAAGCGTCCTTAAAAGTGGAAAAGGGGGCCGGGCGCAGTGGCTCATGCCTGTAATCCCAGCACTTCGGGAGGCTGACGCAGGCAGATCACTTGAGGTCAGGATTTCAAGACCAGCCTGGCCAACATGGTGAAACCCCATCTCTACTGAAAATACAAAATTATCCAGACACGTGGTGGCAAGCACCTGTAATCCCAGCTACTCAGGAGGCTGAGGCAGGGGAATCGCTTGAATCTGGGAGGCGGAGGTTACAGTGAGCCGAGATCATGCCATTGTACTTCAGCCTGGGCAACAAGAGTGAAACTCCGTCAAAAAAAAAAAAAAAAGTGGAAGGGGAAGACAGAAGAGAGAAGCACACGGAGATTTTACTATAGTATGGTCAGTAAGATGTAACTTTGTTGGTTTTGAAGATGGAGGAAGGGGAAGCCAAGAAATGTGGGAAGCCTCTAGAAGGTGGGAAAGGCTGTGCAATGAATTATCTCCTCGAGCCTCCAGAAAGGAACACAGAGGAAAAACAATGGAGCAAAACTGGAAGCAAGGAGTTAAAATAAGAGGCAGTTGCAATACCCCAAGCAAAAGAGGATGGTATGCTGAATAAGGTAGGTGCAGTGGGGATGGAGAGAGGTGGATGGATTAAACACCTTTAAGGTATAGTCACTGGGACGAGGAGATAATATTTCTCAGGGAGGAGAGAGGGAAGTCTCTTCTCCAGGATGACATCCATAGTTTTGGCTTATGCAATAGGGCAGAGGGTGCGACTACTGGCTTTGTAGGCCACACAGGAAGAGGAACAGGTTTGTGGGCAAGAAGATAATTTCATTTGGGACATGTCAGGTTGATGGTGCCTGTGGAACATCTGAGAAGCAGTTGGATAAGCAGGTCTGAGACTCGGGAAAGCATATAAGTAGTAGTTAGAGTCAACCCGATGGATAAGATGGCCCAGGAAGAGTATGAAGAACAAGAAGGTAGGACAGGACCTTGTAGAGTGCTAAGTAAGGGTGTGCAGAGAAAAGAAATCTGCAAGGGGCCTGAGAAAGGTAGAGGTAGGAGGAAAGCCAGGAGAGTGTAGCTCATGTAAGCGGACACTAAAGCTTATCAGTGTTGGACCAGCACTGGGAAGGAAGCAGATGGAACAAGTGGGAGGTCAGATGAAACCAGGGTCAGGATTGGCAGTTCTGAGGAGTTTGGAGGCACTCTGTTCTAGCTGGAGAGAGAAGCACCTGTGGAAGCTGATGGTTGGTATTTTCTGCCAGGCATATGAGGGCAGCCAGAGGCCAGGTGAACAAACCTGTTTAGGGATCCGGCTCAGCCCAGAATGGGCAGCTGTTCCCAGGAAGGGGTTCCAGGTCCTCTCACTGTGCTGTAATTAAGAGACTCAGCCCCTGCCCCAACTTGCTCCACGAGACTGACCAGCTGTGTTTGCTCTTCTCTAGCAGGGAAGGGGGATCATCTGTCACCTACTCTGTTTTCTGAACATTCATTCCACTGCCTGCCTTTCTTACAAAGTTCCTTCTGCCAATTAACCGGGTGTAGTGGCGGGCGCCTGTAATCCCAGCTACTCGGGAGGCTGAGGCAGAAGAATCGCTTGAAACCAGAAGGCAGATGTTGCAGTGAGCAGAGATTGCGACACTGCACTCCAGCCTGGGCGAAAGAGCGAAACTACGTCTCAGACAAACAAAACAAAGTTCCTTCTGCCAAAAACAAATATCCAAAGCGTTCTGGGCACTGTGCTAAGTACTTCATGGCCATCAAGAGGCACTGACATTCTTCCCATCTTACAACTGAGGAAACTGAGGCTTAAAGAGATGAAATGACTTGCCCAAGGTCACAGTCAGTATGTGGTAGAACCAGGATCCAAGTCTAGCTGAATCCAAATTCGAATTCCCCAGAAACCACGATTGCTCCCTCGCTGGGTTCCCATAGTGCTTTATCTGCCTCTATCCCTATTTCATCTGGCTAGGAGCTCCTGGAGAACGGGGCTTTTAATTCGTCTTGTCAAGCTGTCATCATGGTGTGCTGCCGCAGAGGACCACTAGGTGCCGCCAGAGCACCAGCCAGCCTGATTTACTGCTCACCTGGAGTCGGTCTAAAGGAGCAACTGGTGGGGAAGGGAGCCGGGCCTTTTCTTCTTGCCCTCCAGCCCACCTCTCCTTCCTATCGGAGGTGGGAAGAAACGATTGGAATATTGGAAGGTTAGAAATTAGAGATCTGGCCGGGCGTGGTGGCTCACGCCTGTAATCCCAACACTTTGGGAGGCAGAGGCAGGTGGATCACATGAGGCCTGGAGTTGGAGATCAGCCTGGCCAACATGGTGAAACCCCGTCTCTACTAAAAACACAAAAATTAGCCGGGCGTGGTGGTGCACATCTATAATCCCAGCTACTCAGGAGGCTGATGCAGGAGCTGAGGTATGAACGAACCTAAAAGGCAGAGGTTGCAGTGAGTCGAGATGGCACCACTGCACTCCAGCCTGGGCAACAGTCAGAGCTGGTTTCAAAAGTAAATAAATAGATAAGTAAGTAGATAAATAAATTTAGAGATCTGAGGCGTGTAAACTGGAGCAGCCCAGGGCTCAAGTCAAACAGAAGATCCTAAGACTTCTCTGAGAAAGGCTACAACCAGCAAAATAAAATATTGTGGCAAACGTCACCAGGCTGAGTCTCAGCCCCACTCCTCTGTCCTCCCTTTTTGTGCCGATCCTAAAATACACAACCCTACGCTGTGGCCTTAGTGGAAAATGGGGGAATTGTATGTTACTGAGACCTATCCAGAGCTGGAAACTGTGGGAAAACAGGTGTGTGTCCTTGGGGAAATCACTTCACGCCTCTAAGCTTCAGTCTTCTTGTAAATAAAATGAGGATAGGCCTGGCACGGTGGTTCACGCCTGTAATCCCAGCACTTTGGGAGGCCAAGGTGGGAGGATCGCTTGAGCCCAGGAGTTCAAGACCAGCCTGGACAACATAGTGAGATCTCTTCTCTATTAAAAATAAATTAATTAAATTAAATTAATTAATTAATTAATTAAAATGAGGGTAATCAAGGGACCTACTTCGTTGAGTGGTTGTGAGGAGTTAAAGACAAAATGCATGTACCACACTGATACAATATCTGTCATATAGCAAGTGCTTAATAAATATTGTTATAAACACAATAATTATGATAATATAAATATTTAAATGAAAACATTGTTGTATTTGTCAGGATTCTCCAGAGAAACAGAACCAATAGGATATATATATATATATAGATATGTAAGAGGAAATTTATTATGGGTGTTGGCTCATGCGATTACAAAGGCCAAGAAGTCCAATGATAAACCGTCTGCAAGCTGAGAACCAGGAAAGCCGGTAGTGTAATTTAGTCCCCAGTGGAAGGCCTGAGAGTGGGGTTGGCGAGGGAAACTGGTTCAAGAACCAGGAGCTCTGATGTCCAAGGGGAGGAGAAAATAGATGTTCCAGCTCAAGGACAGAGAGAATTCCCCCTTCCTCTGCCTTTTTATTCAAGCCCTCAATGGATTGGATGCTACTCACTCACATAAATGAAGGTGGATCTTCTTTGCTCTCAGTCTACTGATTCAAATGTTAACTCTTCCAGAAACGCCCTCAAAGGCACACCCAGAAATAATGTTCTACCAGTTAACATCCCTTAGTCCAGTCAAGATGACACGGAAAATCAGTACACAAAATTAACAGTCACTGCCAGGCGTGGTGGCTCACGCCTGTAATCCCAAAACTTTGGGAGGCTGAGGCGGGAGGATCACCTGAGGTCAGGAGTTCGAGACCAGCCTGGCCAACATGGGGAAACCCCGTCTCCACGAAAAATACAAAAAAAATTAGCCAGGCATGGTGGTGGGTGCCTGTAATCCCAGCTATTCTGGAGGCTGTGGCAGGAGAATCACTTGAACCCAGGAGGCAGAGGTTGCAGTGAGCCAAGATCGCACCAGTGCACTCCAGCCTGGGCAACAGAGTGAGACTCCATCTCGAAAAACATTATAAGCAAATCAAAGAAAATTGAGGACTGCCAGATTATAATTTCTGACCCATTATCTTTCACCCAACTTGGTCTTGAATAACTAGTAGCTATTTCTCAAATCCAATCCACCTTCAAGTTTTAACAAACAAACAAAAATATGTTCACGCATCTTCAAAATAATCTGATAGAAGTTCTGAAGATAGGCCGGGTGCGGTGGTTCACACCTGTAATCCCAGCACTTTGGGAGGCTGAGGCAGGCGGATCACGAGGTCAGGGGATCCAGATCATCCTGGCTAACACAGTGAAACCCTATCACTACTAAAAATACAAAAAATTAGCCGGGCTTGGTGGCACACACCTGTAGTCCCAGATACTCGGGAGGCTGAGGCAGGAGAATTGCTTGAACCCAGGAGGCAGAGGTTGCAGTGAGCCGAGATCGCGCCATTGCACTCCAGCCTGGGCAACAAAAGCAAGACACTGTCTCAAAAAAAAAAAAATTATGATCACCATTAATAATAAATGGTAGTTCTCGGCCAGGCACAGTGGCTCACGCCTCTAATCCCAATACTTTGGGAGGCCAAGGTAGGTGGATCACCTGAGATCAGGAGTTCAAGACCAGCCTGGTCAACGTGGTGAAACCCCATCTCTATTAAAAATACAAAAATTATCCAGGCATAGTGGTGCAGGCCTGTAGTCCCAGCTACTTGGGAAGCTAAGGCAGAGAATCGCTTGAACCCAGGAGGTGGAGGTTGCAGTGAGCCGAGATCGTGCCATTGCCCTCCTGCCTGGGCAACAGAGTGAGATTTGGTCCCCAAATAATGAAAATAATAGTAGTAATAATAATAAATGGTAGTTCTTAGCTGCCGCCTTCATGATGACATCATTTAATTATCTTCTCACACTACAGGCCTGACACATAATGTCCTCAACAAATATTTGTAGGATAAAAAAATAAAAATAGTTTTCAGTCATGTTCTCTGTTAATCCAGCTTGTTGATCCTGGGGAGACTTTCTGGAGGTGGTGTCTTTAAGGATCAACAGGAGTTTGCTGAGGATAATTGCACCTTCTATATTAAACGGAACAGTGCCTAGATACAGAGAAAGTGTTCGGTAAACATTTTGGAAAGAAGAAAGGGAAAGAGGAAGAAAGGAAAGGGAGAAGAGAGAAAAGAAGGAAGAGGAAGAAAAGAGGAGTGAAAGAAAAGCTCAAGAAGGGCATGACACAGTGGCTCACGCTCGCCTGTAATCCCCACATTTTGGGAAGCCAAGGCAGGAGAATCACATGAACCCAGGAGTTCAAGACCAGCCTGAGCAACATAGTGGGGCCTTATCTCTACAAAAAAAAAAGACACAAAACAACAACAAAAACCTTAAGATTTTTTCCTTTAAAACTTAGCCTTCACTTGAAACTCATCGAGGAGGTTTTAAATTTGAGCTAAGGATCTCTGAGACAGGCTGCAAATAGGATTTCTAGCAAGACGTGTTTTTTTTGTTTGTTTGTTTTGTTTGTTTGTTTGTTTGTTTGTTTTTGAGACGGAGTCTTGCTCTGTTGCCCAGGCTGGAGTGCAGTGGCGCAATCTCGGCTCACTGCAAGCTCCGCCTCCCAGGTTCACGCCATTCTCCTGCCTCAGCCTCTCCGAGTAGCTGGGACTATAGGCGCCCGCCACCACGCCCGGCTAATTTTTTTTTTGTACTTTTTAGTAGATACGGGGTTTCACCGTGGTCTTGATCTCCTGACCTCGTGATCCGCCCGCCTCGGCCTCCCAAAGTGCTGGGATTACAAGCGTGAGCCACCGCGCTCGGCCTGTTTGTTTGTTTTTTGAGACAGAGTTTCGCTCTTGTTGCCCAGGCTGGAGTGCAATGGCGCAATCTCGTCTCACCACAACCTCCCAGGTTCAAGCGATTCTCCTGCCTCGGCCTCCTGAATAGCTAGGATTACAGGTGTGCACTACCACGCCCAGCTAATTTTTGTGTTTTTAGTAGAGACAGGGTTTCACCATGTTGGCCAGGCTGGTCTTGAACTCCTGACCTCAGGTGATCCACCCAACTCAGCCTCCCAAAGTGCTGGGATTACAGGCGTGAGCCACCACGCCTGGCCCAAAATGTTTCTTAGAGAGGTGATATCAATATACTTTAGATCCTGACAGTCCCACAGGTTTCCTCTAATGTAGCTGTCAGCACACTTCTGTCTTATCTGAACCCCTACCCCAAGCGTGAACTCTGTGAAGCTAGGGGCTGTATCTATTTTGACCAATGTTGTACATATTTAGTACAAAGAAGGTGCTCACTAAATTTCGTTAGTTCCTAAATTGGGCTGAGTTCTAGTTCTGGTAATGGCAGAGTAGATTGTATCTGACTAACCCTCCCATAGATAACAACTATAAATTCTGCTAAAAATATTTGGCAATGATAAAAAATAAAAACTGAATTAAGGCATAGTAAAGAGACGAAAACCAGGCATAAGCTGGAAGTAGATTCAGTGTTTCAAATAAGGGAACCACACTGGGTATGATCCACATTTATATGGGTTTTCCACCAAGGAAAATTCTTCAGTTTTCACAGCACAGAAAGCTAGAATTCGAGCAGAAATTCAGAACTTAATATGTCAATTAAATCAGAGGATAGAGTTCAGGCCGTTACAGTGACTGAAAATTGAGGGAGAAACCCCAGAAACAAAAGATCCAGAGAAAATAACCAAAAATCTGCACATAAACTTCCTCAAATCCTGAGCTAAGCCTTGAATCGCACATGCACAAATAAGACTCCAAGTCACTCAGCGGGGAAACGAATAGCTGGAAGGATGAAAATACTAAACAAAGATTTTAGCTGCTGCTCACTGCAAGGAAGACAATTTGAAGTTGAAATTCTGCCACATTATCAGGGCTTGGTAAAAGACAGTCCATCAAAACCCCAAAAGGACTATACCTAAGGAGAAACCCTGTATCCTGAGATTAAGAGATATAGCCTACGACTAGGAGCAAAATAAAAACTAGCCTTAGGCCGGGCGCAGTGTCTCACTCCTATAATCCTAGCACTTTGGGAGGCCAAGGCGGGTGGTTCACCTGAGGTCTGCAGTTCGAGACCAGCCTGGCCAACGTGGTGAAACCCCATATCTACTAAAAATACAAAATTAGCCAGGGAATGGTGTTGGGCACCTGTAATCCCAGCTACTCAGGAGGCTGAGGCAGGAGAATCGCTTGAACCCAGGGGATGGGGGTTGCCCTGAGCCGAGATCGCGCCATTGCACTTCAGTCTGGGTAACAAGAGTGAAACTCTGTCTCAAAATAAATAAATAAATAAGTAAATAAATAAATAAATAAATAAAGTAGACTTATTCTAACAAAGAGTAAAATCAAGCACCCACAAGTTTGAGCTGATCCACCAGTAATTTAACTGCTGTCAAAAAAAAAAGACAGTATTCAGAGGAGTATAACAGAATTCAGAATCTCTGTAATGTATCACTCATGGTCAATGTGCAATAAAAACTATTAGACATGCAAAACAACAACCACCACCACAAAAAAAAAAAAATGTGTTCCATAGACAAGAGAAAAAAAGTCAATAGAAACAGAGCCACAGACAATTCAAATATCAGAATTCGGAATCAAAAAGTTTAAAGTAACCATGACAAATGTCAAGAGTCTACAGGAAAGGATGGTTATATTGGGTTAAAAAATGAAGACTATAAGCCTTTCTGCTGGAACTGCCATCTTCCAGTAATTCGCCAAAATGACAAACACAAAGGGAAAGAGGAGAGGCACCGGATATATGTTCTCTAGGCCTTTGAGAAAACATGGAGTTGTTCCTTTGGCCACGTATATGCAAATCTATAAGAAAGGTGATATTGTAGACATCAAGGGAATGGGTACTGTTCAAAAAGGAATGTCCCACAAGTGTTACCATGGCAAAACTTGAAGAGTCTGCAGTGTTCCCCAGCAGGCTGTTGGCATTGTTGTAAACAAACACGTTAAGGGCAAGATTCTTACCAAGAGAATTAATGTGTGTATTGAGCACACTAAACACTCTAAAAGCCGAGATAGCTTTCCTGAAACGCTTGAAGGAAAATGGTCAGAAAAAGAAAGAAGCCAAAGAGAAAGGTACCTGGGTTCAACTGAAGCGCCAGCCTGCTCCACCCAGAGAAGCACACTTTGTGAAAACCAATGAGAAGGAGCCTGAGCTGCTGGAAACTATTCCCTATGAATTCATGGCATAATAGGAGTTAAAAAAAATAGAAGACCTCTGGACTGTAAAAATGTTTCTCTTCACTGAGCAGAAGTGTGGTGTCCTCTCCCCCAAAGAAATATTTAAAGCAAATTTTAATTGTGTCCTAATTCATTATGCAATGTCTTTACTATTCAAATTTAATGTATTTCTTGCTGAAAGACATGAGGTAGCTTATTGTGCAACAAATTACTCAATTGGTTAGAAAATGGCCAGGTATTATGTATGAAATATTTGTACTGGTTTGAAGATAGTGCCTCTAAATCATCAAGGAAGAAATAAAATAATTTACAAAAATAAAAAAAAGAAGACTATCGAGAGAGTTGAAAGTAGTAGAAAAGAACCAAATGAAAATCCTAAAAAGGAAAAATATAATATCTACAATTTATTTATTTATGTATTTATTTATTTATTTATTTATTTTTAGACAGAGTCTCACCCTGTCGCCCAGGCTGGAGTGCAATAGCACAATCTCGGCTCACTGCAACCTCCACCTCCCGGGTTCAAATGATTCTCCTGCCTCGGCCTCCCAAGTAGCTGGGATTGCAGGCACACACCACCACACCCAGCTAATTTTTGTATTTTTAGTAGAGACAAGGTTTCACCATGTTTGCCAGGCTGTTCTCAATCTCCTGACCTTGTGATCTACCCACCTCAGCCTCCCAAAGTGCTGGAATTACAGGCATGAGCCACCACACTCAGCCAATATCTGAAATTTAAAATGTGTTGGATGTATTAAGGGTAGACTTGACATAATTGAAGAAATAACCCATAAGTGTAAATACAAGTTAATAGGATCAACCAAACTGAAGCACAGAGGGAGAAAAAATTGAAGAAAAAAAAAGTGATCACAATCTTTACGGCCTATTGGACACTGTTAAAAGATCTAATATATGTATAATTGGAGTTCCACAAAGATAAAAGAGAAAGAGACTGTGGAGAACAACAAATATTTGAGGAAATACTAGCTGAAATTTTCCAATTTTGATTTTTTCTAAGCAGCAATCTATAGACCAGAAGATCAGAAACCCACAATTTGATAAGTACAAATAACACCATATTGGGATACAGAATAGTCAAACTGTTACGGATAAAGAAAAACTTTAGGCTGGGCGTGGTGGCTCATGCCTGAATCCTAGCACTTTGGAAGGCTGAGGCGGGTGGATCACGAGGTCAGGAGTTTGAGACCAGCCTGACCAACACGGTGAAACCCCGTCTCTACTAAAAATACAAAAATTAGCCGGGCGTGGTGGTGTGCGCCTGTAATCCCAGCTACTCAGGAGGCTGAGGCAGGAGAATTGCTTGAATCCAGGAGATAGAGGTTGCAGTGGGCCGAGATTGTGCCATAGCACTCCAGCCTGAGTAACAGAGCAAGACTCTGTCTCAAAAAAAAAAAAGAAAAAGAAAAACTTTAAAGTGGCCAGAGATAGAAGACCTACAGGGAACCAAACATATGAATAATAGCTGACTTGTCACTAGAAACAGTGGAGCCCAGCCAACACTGGAACAACTTCTTTAAAGTGCTCAAGTAGGGTGGGCACAGTGGCTCACATCTGTAATCTCAGCACTTTGGAAGGCTGAGGCAGGAGGATCACTTGAGACCAGGAGTTTAAGACCAGCCTGGCCAACTTGACAAAACCCTGTCTCTACTAAATACACAAAAACAAGCTGGGCATGGTGGTGCACATCTGTAATCCCAGCTACTCAGGAGGCAGAGGCATGAGAATTGCTTGAATTTGGGAGGTAGAGGCTGCAGTGAGCCAAGATTGCACCACAGCACTCCAGTCCGGGTGACACAGTGAGACTCTTTCTCAAAAAATAAAACAAAATAAAATAAAGTGCTCAAGTAAAAACATAACACACACACACAAACACAAAAACCTGCAAACCTAGAACTTAATATCCAGTGAAAATGTATTTCAAAAATGAAGACAAAATGAAGAAATTTCAAATAAATTAAAGTTGAATTTGTCACCAGCAGAACCAAATGTATGAAATGATGAAGAAAGGACTTCGGTTTAAAGGAAAATTACACCAAATAGCACTTTGGATTTCCAGGAAAGAAGGAAGAACACTGAAAATAGTACATAGGTTGATGTGAAAGATGTCATTCTTTACTTTCTTAAATTCTTTAAAAGTCAGTGGACTCTTGGGGCATAATGTCAGCAAGATGGTGGAATAGGAAGCCCCAGACTTCATTCTCCCATAGAGATACTGAGTTAACAATAACATATAGTCCAAAAAGCCTTTGTGAGGACTCCAGAAACAACGTAAGGAATCATGGTATTCCAGGCAAGCACAAAACCAATAGTAGCCATGCTGAAATGGGAATAGAAGACAGTATTAAATGTGTTATTGGGATTTAATTCTAAAAATACTAATGTTATAGGTTCCTGTAAAAATAAAGTATTTTTGTTTATTTCTTTTTAAAAATAGTCAATGGACTCTTTAAAGCAGAAATATTAATACTGTATTGTAGGCTCGAAAGCACATAGAGAAATTAAATATATGACCGAAACAGTGCAATGAACGAGGAGTGGCAATGGAATAGTACTGTTGGAAGGTTCTTACATTATGTATCAGGTGACATAATATTACTTCTAGGTAGACTGTCAGGGAAATGTAAATCAAAACTATGATGACACACCATCTCACACCCATTAGGATGGCTGTTATCAAAAAAAACAGAAAATGGCCAGGTGTGGTGGCTCACACCTGTTAGCCCAGCATTTTGGGAGGCCAAGGTGGATGGATCGCTTGAGCCCAGGAGTTCGAGACTACCCTAGGCAACATAGTGAGACCCCATTTCTACTAAAAATACAAAAAAAATAGCTGGACATGGTGGTGCTCGCAAAACAAAACAAAAACCTCACAAGATCAACATACAAAGATCAATTTTATCGCTGTATATTAGCAATGAACATGTGGAAAACAAAATTTAAAATACCATCATAATCACTGAAAATGCTATACTTAGGGACAAAACTAACAAAAAAATGTCCAGGACTGATATGTTGAAAACTACAAAATGCTGGTGAGAGAAATCAAAGAAAATCTAAATAAATAGAGAGATCTACCATGTCCATGAATTGGAAGACTCAATATAGTAAAGATACCAGTTGAGCTACAGGTTTAACACAATTCCTATCGAAAATCAAGACAAGTTTTTTTTGTAAACACAGACAAGGTTTTTCTAAAATTTATATAGGAAGGCAAAAAGGAACTAGAATATCTAAAACCAAAAAAAAAAAAAAGAATAATTAAAAAAAGAATATCTAAAGCCAGTTGGAAAATGACAAAGTGGGAAGAATTGACTACCTTGAGATCCATCTACCACTGGGATCCATTTAAATTGAAAATTAATTTAGTGATTGAAGGATAATTGGATATCCATAGGCAAAAAAATGAACCATAGCATAAACCTCATATTTTACACAAAATTTACCTCAAAAGGATCATAATTCAAATGTAAAGCATAAAACTATAAATTGTTATTAGTAGTATTATTTTTTGAGATGAAGTTTTGCTCTTGTTGCCTAGGCTGGAGTGCAATGGTGCGATCTCAGCTCACCTCAACCTCCGCCTCCCTGGTTCAAGTGATTCTCTTGCCTCAGTCACCTGAGTAGCTGAGATTACCAGCATGCGCCACCATGCCTGGCTAATTTTGTATTTTTAGTAGAGACGGGGTTTCTCCATGTTGATCAGGCTGGTCTCAAACTCCTGACCCCAGGTGATACGCCTGCCTCAGCCTCCCAAAGTGCTGGGATTACAGGCGTGAGCCACCGCACCCGGCTAAGAATTTCTTAATAAGACCAGAAAAGCACAAACCATAAGGGAAAATATTTAGATTTGACTGTATTAAAATGTGTTACTTCTATATAACAAGTTTAAAAAGATAGCACACAAAGACAAGCCACAGACTAGATGATATTCCCCATATATATAACCATTGTTTATTGTTGGTGTTTTTTGAGACAGGGTCTCACTCTGTCACCCAGCCTGGAGTGCAGTGGCACGATCTAGGCTCACTGCAACCTCTGCCTCCCAGGTTTAAGTGATTCTCATGCCTCAGCCTCCCAAAGTAGCTGGCACTATAAGCGTCCGCCACCATGCCTGGCTAATGTTTGTATTTTTAGTAGAGGAGGGGTTTCCCTGTGTTGGCCAGGCTGATCTCGAACTCCTGACCTCAGGTGATCCTCCTGCCTCGGCCTCCCAAAGTGCTGGGATTACAGGTGTGAGCTACTGCGCCCGGCCTAAAACTATAAATTATTAAGACAGAGAGCATCTTCTGGACATAGGGCTCAGCAAGTTCTTAGACATGATACCAAAACCAAAATATGTAAAAGAAAAAAATCAATAAGTTGAACTTCATCAAGATTAAAATCTTTTGCTTTGCCAAAGGCCTGATTTTAAGAGTATAAGAAGCCAAGTTACAGAATAGGAGAAAATATTTGCAAACTATACATCTAACAAAGGACTCATATCTAGAATATATAAAGAAGTCACAAATGCATCCAATTAGAAAATAGGCAAAGACATAAACAGACATTTCAAACAAAGAGGATATACAAATGGAAAATAAGCACTTGTAAAGATGTTTAGTATTAATAGCCATTAGGAGAATGCAAGTTCAAATCATGGCAAGATATTATCACACATTTAAAACAATAGAACGAGGCCAGGCACAGTGGCTCATGCCTGTAATCCCAGCACTTTGGGAGGCCAAGGCGGGTGGATCACCTGAGGTCAGGAGTTCGAGACCAGCCTGGCCAACATTGTGAAACCCCATCTCTACTAAAAATACAAAAATCAGCCGGGCGTGGTGGCACGTGCCTGTAGCTACTTGGGAAGCTGAGGCAGGAGAATAGCTTGAACGCAGGAGAATCGCTTGAACACAGGAGACAGAGGTTGCAGTGAGCCAAGATCACACTACCGCACTCCAGCCAGGGTGACAGAGCCAGACCCTGTCTCAAAAATAAAATAAAAGAATAGAACAGCTAAACTAAAAATAGTAAGAACAACAAATGCTGGCAAATATATGGAGAAACTGGATCTCTTATACATCATTGGTGGGAATATAAAATAACACAACTACTCTGAAAAACATTTTGGCAGTTTCTTTACAAACTTAATATAGGCCAGGCACGGTGGCTCACACCTGTAATCCCAGCACTTTGGGAGGCCAAGGTGAGCAGATCACCTAAGGTTGGGAGTTCAAGACCAGCCTGGCCAACATGGTGAAACCCTGTCTCTACTAAAACTACAAAAATTAGGTGGACGTAGTGGCACAGGTCTGTAATCCCAGCTACTTGGGAGGCTGAGGCAGGAGAATCACTTGAACCTGGAAGCCGGAGGTTGCAGTGAGTCAAAATCTCACCACTGCACTCCAGCCTGGGTGACAGAGCAAGACCCTGTCTAAAACAAAACAAAACAAAACAAAAACAAAAACAAAAACAAAAACAAAAAACTTAATATACACTTACCATATGATCCAACAATCGTACTTTCAGGCATTTATTCCAGAGAAATGAAAATTTAGGTCCACACAAAAATATGTACATGAATGTTCATAGCAACTTGATTCTTAATAGCCCCAAATTGGAAACAACCCAAATATCCTTCAGTGGGTGAATGGTTAAACAGACTGTGGTACATCCATGCCACGGAATACTACTCAGCAGTAAACAGGTACAAACTATTGATACACTCGACAGTTAGGTGTTTCTCAAGGGAAGTATGGTGAGTGAAACAAGCCAATTTCTAAAGGATGTGTACTGTACAGTTCCATCTCTGTAATATTATCATAGTGGACAAAATTATACAGATAGAAACAAAGTAGTGGTCACCAAGTTTTTTTTTTTGTTTTTTGTTTTTTTGAGACAGAGTCTCGCTCTGTCACCCAGGCTGGAGTGCAGTGGCGCAGTCTTGGCTCACTGCAAGCTCCGCCTCCCGGGTTCACGCCATTCTCCTGCCTCAGCCTCTGCGAGTAGCTGGGACTACAGGCGCCCGCCACCACGCCCGGCTATCCTGACCTCGTGATCCGCCCGCCTCGGCCTCCCAAAGTGCTGGGATTACAAGCGTGAGCCACCGCACCCGGCCACCAAGGTTTAAGGGGCAAGTGGGGGAGAAAGAGTTGCCACCAGAAAAAGGTAGCATGGGGGATCTTTGTGGAAATGGAATAGTTTTGTGTCTTGATTGTGGTGGTGGCTATACTAATGTCACATGTGATAAAATTGCTTAGAACTGTACATGCATGCAAGCACATACGAATGCATGCAACACTGGTGACATCTGAATACAGTCTGTGGATTGTATTGTCAATTTCCTGGTTTTGTAATTGCTCTACAGTTATGAAAGAGGCTATCACTGAGACAAATCGGATAAAAGGTCTGTAGCACCTTTCTGTACTATTTTTGAAACTTCCTATGAATCTATAATTAGTTCAAAATAAAAACTTAAAAACATTTTTTAATACCTCACTATTCTGTGGATCAGGAATTTAGGCAAGGTTTGGCTGGGCGATCCTTTCTCTCCATTTGGTGTCAACTCAGGCTTTCGGAGGTATTTAGCTGGTGATGCAGCTGGTCTGGAAGGTTCAAAATGGCTTTAGTCAAATGGCTAGTGCCTTGGTGGGGACAGCTGGAAGGCAGGGCTCAGCTTGGCCTCTCTCCCTCTCCGTGTAGTCTCAGGGCCTCTCCATGTGGTTTCTTCGACACAGCTGTCAGATGTTTTACATGGTGGTTCTTGTTTGATTTTAATATTTCAGAGGTAAGACACTTCTGGAGGAAACCAAACCCCAGGCGTAGCCTTCTTTAAAAATACTGCTGAAGAAGAGTTGAGGAGATGGTCACTAGAAATGAAGTAGTCAAGAAACTGAGAACGCAGGCTGTTGAATGGGTTGTTAAAGAAGTTGTTGATAGCCGGGCGTGGTGTCCCATGCCTGTAATCCCAGCTCTTTGGGAGGTCGACGCGGGTGAATCACCTGAGGCCGGGAGTTCGAGACCAGTCTGATCAACATAGAGAAACCCAGTCTCTACTAAAAATACAAAAATTTAGCAGGGCATGGTGGGGCATGCCTGTAATCACAGCTACTTGGGAGGCTGAAGCAGAAGAATTGCTGGAATCCGGGAGGCGGAGGTTGCGGTGAGCTGAGATCGCACCATTGCGCTACAGCCTGGACAACAAGAGCGAAACTCTGTCTCAAAAAAATAAAAAGAAGTGGTTGAGGCCGGGTGTGGTGGCTCACACTTTTAATCCCAGCACTTCGGGAGGCTATGGTGAGTGGATCACTTGAGTCCAAGAGTTTGAGGCCAGCCTGGGCAACACAGCAGAAATCTCCTCTCTACTAATAATACCAAAAATTAGTTGGTCATGGTGGCACATGCCTATAGTCCCAGCTACTTGGGAGGCTGAGGTGGGAGGATTGCATGAGCCCAGGAGGTGGAGGTTGCAGTGAGCTGAGATTATGCCACTATGCTCTATCTCAAAAAAAAAAAAAAAAAAAGTTGTTGAAGTGCACCAGGTGATGGCAGGATTCTGAGAGGTGGGGAAGATATGATCCAGGCACACAAATCACTAGTGAGTGAGAGACAGTGACCCAGGGAAAAGAGGATGATGGCAACAAGAAGGAGGGATGATAGAATCAGTTGGTATAACAGCCGGGTGCAGTGGCTCACGCCTGTAATCCCAGCACTTTGGGAGGCCAAAGCGGCAGATCATGAGGTCAGGAGTTCGAGACCAGCCTGACCAACATGGTGAAACCCCATCTGTACTAAAAATACAAAAATTGGCTGGACATGGTGGCACATGCCTGTAATGCCAGCTACTCAGGAGGCTGAGGCAGGAGAATCACTTGAACCCGCGAGGCGGAGGTTGCAGTGAGCTAAGATCATGCCACCGCACTCCAGCCTGGGCAACAGAGTGAGACGCCGTCTCAAAAAGAAAAAAAAAAAAAGAATCAGTTGGTATATGCCTAAGAGAGTAGGGATTTCTACAATCAGGTGTCTGGAAAAATATCTAAAGACGCAATGTGGAGGCTGGGTGCAGTCCGGCCCACGCCTATGATCCCAGCACTTTGGAAGGCCGAGGCAGGAGCATGGCTTGAGTCCAGGAATTTGAGGACAGCCTGAGCAACATAGGGAGACCCCCCCACCCCACCAGCCCCACTACAAAAAAAATAAAAAATAGCCAGGTGTGATGGTGCACGCTTGTGGTCCCAGCTACTTGGGAGTCCTTGAGCCCAGGAAGTCGAGGCTGCGGTGAGCCCTGATGGCACCACTGCACTGCAGCCTGGGTGACAGGGTGAAATCCTGTCTCAAAATAAATAAATATATAATTTTTAACAAGAAACAATGTGGACACTGATTCTACCCCCTGTCCCTGAGGGATGTGGTGTGAGAGGATAATCAGCCTCCGGGTAAGAAGGCTGCAGGGGAGGACTGTTGTCAGGGATCATGTTGAGTTCTGTGTCTTGGAGGCTCCCGGAAATTGAGAACAGTAAGGAAGCTGGCTGATTGTTGAACCCATGTCCCAGAAGACACCGTACGAAGGTTAGGATGGGAGACTGGCCGAGAACTTGGATGCTGGGTCAGGGGAGGGAAAACAGAACAGCAAGGAGAGAGATTTTGGGAGATGATCAAGGAAATGATGTGAGCCTGGTGCAATTGGCAAGGTGTAAGAAGATTTAGTCCGTGAGCTCCAAGCTGAGCTCTGAGAACCTGCCCCTGAGAGAGAAGGGCACAGTTAGGGAAGGTCCTTAAGTAAGGCTCAGCCTAGTGTGGGTTGGGGGTTGATTCAGTGATCTGTTACTTGCTGATTCCGTGGCACATGCCTGTAGTCCCAGCTACTCAGGGGCCTGAAGTGGGAGGATTGCTTGAGCCCAGGAGTTCCAGTCTGGCCTGAGCAACATAATGAGATCCTGTCTCTTTAAAACAAAATCGAAGGACTTCTGCGATTGGGGAGCACAGGGGATGAATCAGATTCAGTCTCTGTTCAAATATAAAATATCTCTATGACTACAACTTAAAATTGTATTGAAAGAAGAGAAATCCTGAGTTAATTCTAATAAAAAGAAAACAGAAGGGACACTTACCTTCTTCCTATTTTTTGCTCTAGTCCCTAGGAGGGTGTGTCCAGGCTCTGTAAATTGTTCCTTGGGAGAAGGGATGAGGCTGGGGAGGGCACGGTGTCTATGCTCCCTCCTGGTCTGGGACCTGGCCTCTTAGGTCCTCATTTTGAGGCTTGTTCCTGCAGAAAAAAATTTCTATGGTAGGTGGAGCAAAAACAGACATTTGAGTTGCTTTTTTGTGTGTATCTTGATATGATCTTAAACTCTTTGCATTAATAGATTTTCTCATTTGAAACCATTCTGTCCTTGCTCTGTTGCTGAGGTTGGAGAGCGGTGGTGTGATCTTGGGTCGCTGCAATCTCTGCCTCCCAGGTTCAAGCAATTCTCCTGCCTCAGCCTCCTGAGTAGCTGGGACTACAGGTGTGTACCATTATGCCCAGCTAATTATTGTATTTTTGGTAGAGATAGGGTTTCACCATGTTGGCCAGGCTAGTCTCAAACTCCTGACCTCAGGTGATCCACCTGCCTCAGCCTCCCAAAGTGCTGGGATTATAGGCGTGAGCCACCGCGCCCAGCCCAATCTGTTAATATTTTATATGGGATTTTTGCATCTGTGTTCATAAAATAGATTGGCCTTTAATATTACTTTCTCTTACTGCCTATCACTGGTTTGGGTATCAAGTTTATATCAACCCCATAAATGAGTTTGAGAATGTTCTTTATTTTTCTATTCTCTAAAAAGTTTGTAGAATATTTGAATTAGATATTCTTTTTTTTTTTTTTTTTTTTGAGAAGGAGTTTCGCTCTTATCACCCAGGCTGGAGTGCAGTGGCATAATCTCGGCTCACTGCAACTTCTGCTTCCCAGGTTCAAGCGATTCTCCTGCCCCAGCCTCCCGAGTAGCTGGGATTACAGGTGCCCACCACACGCCTGGCTAATTTTTTGTATTTTTACTAGAGATGGGGTTTCTCCATGTTGGGCAGGCTGGTCTCAAACTCCCGACCTCAGGTGATCCGCCTGTCCTGGCCTCCCAAAGTGCTGGGATTGCAGGCGTGAGCCCCCGTGCCCTGCCAGATATTCTTTTAAGTGTTTCGTAGAGCTTGTCTTATTGATTTATAAGAGTTCTTTGTATGTTTTCCATATTAATGCTTTGTCTTGTAATGTATACTGTAAAATATAATTTATATAATATATATTATATAAATATATATTTAGATACGTAATTGTGTATGTAATATATATGTAATTGTAAATCTACATTACAATACAGGTGTGAGCCACCACACCCGGCCAACATGGAGTTTCCTTATACAGAAATGTAGATATATGACTCTCCACTTTTCTGACTTTTAATTTTATCTGTAATTTTTATTGTAAACAAAGCTAAAAAAGTGTGATAAAGTGTAAAAAAGTGTGATAAAGTCAACTTTAAGCATTTTTTCTTATCTTTTTTAGGTTTTGTGTACTGCCCAGAAATGTTTTCCATGACAAAATTATTTTTAAAATTCCTTTTACGCCTTTTATAATTTGCTATCTTTATATATAGGCCCTCAGTTAATTTGTTCAAGAATATAGTTTTGGTATGCTGATACAGAAATCTAAGTTGAATTTTTTTCTGAATATATGGCCAATTACCTCAACATCTAGTCTACCCTTTCCTCACTGCTCTTGAATTTAACCTTTATCATAAACTAAATATATATACTTTCATCATAGATTTCAAATATTATATATATACATCTACGTTGCCCAGTCTTGAAATCTTGGGCTCAAGGGATCTTCCCACCTCGGCCTCCCAAAGTGCTGGGATTGCAAGCATGAGCCACCATGCCTGGCCATTTGTTTTTACGTTTTTATTTTTATTTTTTGGGTTTTTAGAGGCAGAGTCTTGTTCTGTCACCCAGGCTAGGATGTCATGGCTCAATCATAGCTCACTGCAGCCTCAAACTCCGGGGCTCAAGTGATCCTTCCACCTCAGCCTCCCAAGTAGCTGGGAGACACCACTGCACCCTGCTAATTTTTTTTTTTTTTTTTTTTGTAGAGAAAGGGATCTCACTGTGTTGCCCCAGCTGGTCTTGAACTCCTAGCCTCAAGTGATTCTCCTGCCTGAGCTTTCCAGAGTACTGAGATTACAGGCATGAGCCACCACACCCGGCCAACATGGAGTTTTCTTACACAGAAATGTAGATATATGACTCTCCACTTATTCAGGGTCTCCCTGGGCCTTAAGAGTCCTATGCACCAAGTACATACTGAGGAGGCTGAAGTGGGAGGATTGCTTGAGCCTGGGAGGTCAAAGCTGCAGTGAGCTAAGATTGTGCCACTGCACTCCAGCCTGTTTCCAAAAACAAACAAACAAACAAACACCCATATGCAATTGGCTGGAACCTCCAGTCCATGTCTTGTGGCCCAAAGCCTTCCCTAAAGTTTATATTTTATATATATATATATATATATATATATTTTTTTTTT
>NW_026652283.1:42042377-42102432 GCF_009828535.3 Hylobates moloch | reverse complement strand
TTGTATCCCCAGGCTGGGTGCAGTGGCCCACACCTGCAATCCCAGCACTTTGGGAGGCCGAAGCAGAAGGACTGTTTGAGCCCAGGAGTCCAAGACAACCTGGGAAACATGACAAGACCCTGTGTCTACAAAATATAAAATATTAGCTGAGTGCATGGCCGGCCGCGGTGGCTCACGCCTGTAATCCCAGCACTTTGGGAGGCTGAGGTAGGCGGATCACTTGAGGTCAGGAGTTCGAGACCAGCCTGGCCAATGTGGTGAAACTCTGTCTCTACTAAAAATACAAAAATTAGCCAGGTGTGGTGGCAGGAGCCTGTAATCCCAGCTACTCGGGAGGCTGAAGTAAGAGAATTGCTTGAACCCAGGAGATGGAGGTTGCAGTGAGCCGAGATCGCACCACTACAGTCCAGCCTGGGCAACAGAGCAAGACTCTGTCACAAAATAAAATAAAATAAAAAATTAGCTGGGTGCAGCGGTGCATGCCTGTAGTCCCAGCTACTCAGGAGGCTGAAGTGGGAGGATCAGGAGCCCAGGAACTTGAGGCTACAGTGAGCGGTGATTCCACCATTACACTTCAGCCTAGGTGACAGAGGGAGACCTTGTCTCAAAAGAAAGAAATAAATACATAAATAAATAAATTTTATCCCTCATTCTCTTCTTAAAATGTGACATTGGCCGGGCGCGGTAGCTCACGCCTGTAATCCCAGCACTTTGGGAGGCCGAAGCGGGCAGGTCATGAGGCGGGAAGATCACAAGGTCAGGAATTCGAGACCAGCCTGACCAACATGATGAAACCTCGTCTCTACTAAAAATACAAAAATTAGCTGGGCGTGGTGGCATACGCCTGTAATCCCAGCTACTCGGGAGGTTGGGGCAAGAGAATCGTTTGAATCCAGGAGGCAGAGGTTGCAGTGAGCTGAGATCGTGCCACTGCACTCCAGCCTGGGTGACAGGGCAAGACTCCATCTCAAAAAAAAAAAAAAAAAAAAAAAGTGACATTAACATTCATCCTTGAGGTGGGGTCTCTGTTCCCTCCCCTTGATCCTGGGCAGACCTTTGTAATTGCCTCAACAGTAAGAATGTGGTGAAGGTGCCACTGCATGACTTCCAAGGACGGGTCCTGAGTGGCAGTTCTCTTCAGTCTGGTGCTCTCCTACTCCCTCTGAGCTGCTATAGAGGATGTTCGGCTACCTTGAAGCTGCCATGTTGGAGAAACTTCATGGAAAGCCCACAAAGGGATAAAGGAGAGAACTGTCCAAGCAACTCCAGCTGTTCCAGCCCCAGCGGTTGAAGGCTTCCCAGTACAGATATCAGACATGTGAGTGAAGAAGCCTTCTAGGTGACGTCAGGCCCAGCCACCATCTGACTGTGACCTCGTAACAGACCCTAAGCCAGACAGAACCAGCAGAGCCACTCCCGAATTCCTAATCCAAAGAAATTGTCATTTTAAGCTGCTGTATGTTAGGGTGATTTGTTATGGTGCAACAGGTAATTAATACACCAATGTGTGCTATCCAGACTGTGAAACTCATCCCCTTTCCATTATTTCCACACACAAAAAGAAAACTTACTCACACAAGGCCTTTTTTGTAGTTAACCCACAAAAGATGAAAAGATAAATGATGTGAAACCAACAACTTAAAATTGAATTTGGACATCCCAGTTCTAAAAATCCTTTATAGGTTTACCCCACCCACCCAGAGCAATGCCCACCATCCCTCTCTTACATCCTCCTCCTCCTGCTCTCATCTTCCAACAAACTTCAAATTCTTCTTCACTCTGTTAGGCAGAGCAATTACATTCTCTCAAGCTCTTTCTCCCAAACTCAGCTCCAGGACAACCTTTCAAAATCCAGAGCCCTTTGCTAACCTGCCCAGTGGAGTTGGACTTTTCTAGCTTCAACTAGGTTCATCATTTTAGCTGATCTGCCTGTGGCCAGCTTCCCCACATTGGATGCCAGCCTAGTAAAACAGTCATCCATAAATCATAAGGAAAGCTAAAATGTATCAAGCACCTACTATGTGCTGGTTCAAGGTTAAATGCCTCGCATGAGTCATCTCATTTCAATCTCCACAAAAACCCTTTAAGATAAGGACTATTTGCTGGGCACGGTGGCTGATGCCTGTAATCCCAGCACTTGGGGAGGCTGAGGCAGGCAGATCACCTGAAGTCAGGAGTTCAAGAGCAGCTTGGCCAACATGGAGAAACCCCATCTCTACTAAAAATATAAAAATTAGCCAGGCATTGTGGCTCATGCCTGTAATTCCAGCTACTCGAGAGGCTGAGGCAGGGGAATCGCTTGAACTCATGAGGCGAGGTTGCAGTGAGCTGACATAGCGCCACTGCACTCCAGAGCTTTTTAAGACTCTGTCTTAAAAAAAAAAAAATATATATATATATATATATATATATATATGGACTATTAGTATCCCCATTTTACAGATGAGGAAACTGAGACTTCATAGAGTTTTAGGTGCCTGTGATCGTATCTACAATTGTGACAAAGTCAGATTCCAAAGCATTTTACCAATATTGACTAAGTGAGTGGGAGGGAAGGGAAGGCTCTCTGGAGTCAGGCTATGCTGGACAGTGGGGTTTGGAAACTGGTGAATAAAGTGGTAGTTGTTTCTATGAACATGGAGTGAGAAGGCCCAATCCTAAACACACCAGTGCTTAAGGCAGCTGCAGAGAATTAAAGGCAATAGAAAAAGGGGAGCTGGATGGCAGGAGCTCGGATGGGGAAGACTTCAAGGGCAGGTGAAGATGCCAACAGCTTCCTGCCTGGAGGATTGAAGAAGGGTGGGCTTCGCTGGAGACCTCCAGGAGACAGATCTGCTTGTTGGGACAGAGGTAGGGAGGTGAAAGCGAGGTGAGGAAGTTGGGGGGTGGGGGAGGTGCACACAGCTCCACTAAAGAGCTGGAAGAGGCCGATGGAGTATTCATGAGACGGCTGATCCAGGAAGGACTGTGGCATATTAATATGGAAAAGGCTTGTTTGTTTGTGCTTGGAGAGGAAGGAGCCAGAGGAGAGGGGAGCAAGGTGGGCAGGAGCTGGGGAGAGCCTGCAGCAAGATCTGCAGAGCCCGAGGCGCTCTCGGCCTGGGCCCTGGAGAGGACGTGGGGTAAGTGATGGGGCACAGGCTGTACGTCAGGGGGAAGGTGCTGGGGCCTGAAGGTCCCGAGGGGGACCTCAGACGGCCTTATGCCTTCTCACAAAGAAACTGGACCATCATCTCCGTCCCGCACCCCGGTCGCCCTCGGATTACCAGGCCGAGGCGCCCGGGAAGCCCTGGCAGAGGACAGAGGGTGGGCGCAGGAGGCTGGACCGAGCGGGGCGGAGCTGGATGCCTAGCGCCGGCCTCCCTCCCCGCAACCCCGCCGGTCCTCTCAGGTGACAGCTCACGCCGGCCCCCGCCCCGCCCCCCGCATATTCAGGAGCCCCTGCCCACCCCGCCCGCGAACAGCCAGCGCCGGAGGAGCGCCGGGAGACTCTGCCGTCGGTGGGTGCGCAGACCCGCACCCGTCCCCCGTGACCCCGCCGCCCGCCATGGCCGCCGCTGCTGCCTCCCCCCGCAGCCTCCTTGTTCTCCTCCAGGTGCTAGTGCTCGCTCTGGCGCAGATCGTAAGTCTCGCAGCCCCTCCGCTGCCAGGGTCCAGGGTGCGGGGTCTGGAGTCCGGGATGGAGGAGATCTGCCTGTGTCCCTCGCCTACTGACACCCCTAGCCCGAGAGGCCACCTGAGGACAGCGCCGCGGGCAGGTTCCCTCGGTGGGTGCATACATGGTGCCCATCACGGCACTGTGAATGGAGGTGGCTGAGCCGGAGAGTCAGAGGGGACCCGTCGCGAGACGCGCGGCCCTGCCCAGGACAGGCAGCGTGGGGCAGGAGCTGGCGCCCTGTCCTGGCAGCCCGGGGAGCCCAGGTGGCGGGGCATACAATGGTGCTCATTCACCCGCTGCGCAGCCTCCGCCCCCGCCGCCTCCCAGGGGGCGCCGGCTCCAACCAGACGCCGCTGTCGCCCCGAGGCGGCCTCTTGGCCCTGCCCGCCAACCCACGTCTCCCTTCCGAGGGCCGCCGGGAGCTGCGGGCGCTCGGGTAGGGCAGAGAAGGGGCCCCGTCGGGTGCTGGGTGTGGTTCCGAGCTCGCCTGCGGGGCGCCAGCCTGGCACTTCGCGGCCTGGGGAGGTCTTGGGCACCGGGACCCCTGCCTGAGTCCGAGCTGGCCTCTTAAAAGGGCCGCCTTTTAAGATCTCTGATTGTTTAGAGATGGGCAGCAGGATGGAGCATCTCCAGCTGTGAGCTCCCTTCGTCTTGATATGACTTGTGACCTCCCTGAAACCTCACACCCACCAAGGGGCACTGAATTGCACGCGAACGGGGTCCAGAGAGAGGGTCTGCTTTCTGGGAGGTGCAGGCTCCTCCTGCTCCTCTGCAGCAGTCAGGACTTACCTGGCAGCTGTGCTGCCGAAGGGGCGCTCCGAGTGGGAAGATAGTACCCGCTTCACCTCCCTACACCTCCTTTCTCTGAGCCTCCCCCACTTTCCCGTCGGGTTTTCCTGCACCATGGGGAGAGGAGGAGGCGCTGTCTGTGCCTGTCCTTCACGTAAGAACAATAACTCGACCCACCGCTCACTGAGGGCCGGCAGCCTGCTAGGCACAACCTTACATTCCATCTGTGATTTATTTGAGCTGTCCACGTCTCCATCTATTCCCCACCGCGACCGCGCAAGGGCAACCTGGCACAGTGGAAGGAGTCGGGCAGATCCAGGGCGGAGTCCTGGCGCCGCCGCCCACTCTCAGTGACCATGGACCCTTCATGTTCTGAGCCAGTTTCTGCGACTGCAAACTGGGGCCTGTAATAGCGCCCACCTCCCGGTTCTGAGTACTCTGTAAGATAATGAATGCATGTAATGGCACACAGTGCCTGCTATGCAGAAGGTTCTCAATACGTGGGAGTTCGCGGAGGAGGTGCGCCCCCAGGACCCCGCTCCCAGGGTCGCTTGCAGCCCCGGGGACGCCCAGCTTCCTGCACTGTCTGAGGACTGCCCCACCCCGTGTGTGTTTTTCAGAGCGGTCCACCGGGAGAGCGGGGCCCCCCGGGGCCCCCGGGACCGCCGGGACCGCCGGGAGTGCCTGGATCCGACGGTATCGACGTAAGTCTCTAACCTGGGACCAGGGCGGGAGGGAGGCGGCAGACAAAGGAGAACTTTGTGAGCTCTGTGGTGGGGGTGGGGACTGGGGTGCCCGGAGATGTAGTGCCCCTCGTCGCCAGTAGGCGGCGCCGGCCCGCACCACAAGGACGCCTTTTGTTCTGCAAAAACCTCAAACCAGCCCTGACATGCGGAGCCGGCTATAGCCGCCGACGGACAAGGAGCTGCTGTTCAGTCCGCCGGCTGCAACTCACGGCGAGGCCTCACCCCCCTCCTCTCCTTTCCCCTCCTTGTGGGGTAGGTGGCGCCTCAACCCCTCACCCTGCCTCTGGCACATCTGGACGCTTCTTCAGGGTCGCTTGGGAGCCTTGGCCAGACCACCGACCAGCTTGGGCCAGACTCCTGTCTCTTCCCTTCGGTTTTCTCTCCCCGATTTAGAATCAGCTGGGCTTACTCCCTGCAGGGTGAGGGTTAAATACCTCATTCTGAAAGCTCCCGCGGGAGGGCCACTTGATGTTTACCAGTCTGGACAGACTTCTATTCAACCTGGTGCCCCCACCCCCCAAACACAGGATGCTGGGCCCCCGGCCAGGCCCTGGCTGCTGAGAGCTCTGAAATGCCTGGAGGCCTCTCTGGGGCTGAATCGGACTCCACCGGCCCTGCCTGCCCACCACCAAGTGTCCTTTGTCACTGGAAGGAGGTCCTTCCCTCCTTGGGAACACTGAATTTCCCCCTTACAGTCCCCCTTGGTCCTTGCCACTGGCTCAGCTTCCCGTTCTCCTGCCCTACAGTCTGGAACAGAGCTGCTGCCCACCTCGCTCGTCCCCCTTCACGTTTCTCCAGAAGCCCCAACCTTCCTCCCACACGTGCCCAAATCCAAGAGGCATCAGCTTGGAGCCCCCAGCCCTGGTAGTGGGTCTCACAGCTGGCATCTCATGACATCAGCATGTCTGTACCTTCTTGCATGTTGCTGTCACCCTCTCCAGCCCGGCCAGGGTTATTCTCATGCTCCTATGATTTGTTTTTGGTTTTTATTTTTGAGGAAAAGGGGGCTCTTTTCCTAAAGATTGCAAGGCTTAGGGGACCTGGACAGAAGAGAGGAGAGTGAGAAGGAGAGCCTTTGGCAGTGGCCTGCCAGGGCCTGTGTGTGCCCACTTGGGGTAGCATGAGCCGTAGTATGCTGTCTCACCAACTTGTATCTTGCAGGGTGACAAGGGGCCCCCTGGAAAAGCTGGCCCTCCGGTGAGTGCTTTATCCTCTTTGGCCTTTGACCCTTCCTGCTCTTGCCCTCCTCTGGCTCATGTTTGTTCCATCTCTGTTTTCAAGGGACCCAAGGGTGAGCCTGGCAAAGCCGGGCCAGATGGGCCAGATGGGAAGCCCGGGATTGATGTGAGTAGCTGCGTGTGGGGTGGGGTAGGGTAGGGCTCCGCCAATTGACCTCCAGGGCCTGGCTCTGGCATCTTCACTGATCTGTTCAGAGATGGGCAGCAGGATGGAGATTCTCCAGCTGTGAGCCCCCCTCACCTTGATATAACTTGTGACCTTCCTGGAACCTCACACCCACCCAGGGGCATTGATTTGCAGGCAACCGGGGTCCAGAGAGAGGGTCTGCTTTCTGGGAGGTGCAGGCTCCTCCTGCTCCCCCGCAGCAGTCAGGACTTAGTCTCACATTTCTGGCCTCCAAGGATCAGGCTGAATATGTTGGGTGGGGCTGTCCTTGTGTGCCCTGTCCTTTTCTCCGCTCTTCTCCCAACCCCTGCCCACAGCCCCACGACTCTCACAGAGTCGTGACTCAGGAGAGAAACATCATTTAGCTGATACCACAGACCTCCCAGGGGGCCCGCAAGGTCACAGGCTCTTGAACACAGCCAGCCCCAGGGGCATGAGGACAACATCTGGTGGGGGTTACACTGGGTCAGTCACTGAAAGATGAGAGAAAGGAGAAACCCCCATGACTTGCCTCTGCCCTGCTATCTCATGAGGTGTGACCAGGGCTGGGACAGTCACCAGGGCCCCTTCAAACTCCTCCACACCCTGCAACGATTACAAGGCATATTGCCTTCTGCATTGCGTCGGTTCTCACATCCACCCAGAGAGGCACCCAGAGGAGAAACTAAGGCTCAGAAAAAGTTGCCAATGGCCAGGCATGGTGGCTCATGCCTGTAATCCCAGCACTTTGGGAGGCCAAGGTGGGCAGATTACTTGAGGTCAGGAGTTCAAGACCAGCCTGGTCAACATGGCGAAACCCCGTCTCTACTAAAAATACAAAAATTACCCAAGCATGGTGGCACGTGCCTGTGGTCCTAGCTACTTGGGAGGCTGAGGCACAAGAATCATTTGAACCCAGGAAGCGGGGGTTGCAGTGAGCTGAGATTGCACCACTGCACTCCAGCCTGAGCAACAGAGTGAGACTATGTCTCAATTAAAAAAAAAAAGAAAGAAAGAAAAAGAAAAGAGAAAGGAAAGAAAAGAAAATGAAAAAGTTGCCAAGGCAGGACATCAAGCAAATGACCAATCTTGACCTATGGCTAGGTCTTCCAGACTCCTGAACCCGGAGGCATGAAGCCTGGGCCTGGCATGAAGCCAAATATTTGGGCTTTGGTTTCTCATCTTTCAAAAGAAGGGAATTGTTCTGCCTGCCTCCTAGGGTTACTATGGGAACTGGGGAGAAGGAAAGAAAGGTGTCGGGGTTCCTAGGCCTCCATGAGGTATGGCGAAAGGGAGCCTCGGCCCACCCAGGAGGGACCCTTGAACCTGCCCTGCTCTGTGGGTCAGGGAGCAGTTTGGCCCTCATTGATCCTACATTTTCGTTCTTCCCCAGGGTTTAACTGGAGCCAAGGGGGAGCCTGGCCCCATGGGGATCCCTGGAGTCAAGGTAAGGGGCCTGCTGGGGCCTCACATGGGCAATCTAGGGCCAGCGTTTGGGAGTGGCTGTAGAGAGGAAGTAGGAGCCGGGGAAACCCCAGTCTCTGAGCCTTTCTTGTTGCTCCTGCAGGGCCAGCCCGGTCTTCCTGGTCCTCCTGGCCTTCCAGTGAGTACAACCTGCAAGGGCTTCGAGGGACTCTTGGGGGAGAGGGGACCTGCAGAGGGAGCCATGAAGCCAATTTTCTTTCTTTCTGTTCCAGGGCCCTGGTTTTGCTGGACCTCCTGTAAGTCCTCAGGGATGGGGCAGGGTCCCCAGAACTCCCAGGGAAGGAGGGGACAACAGAAAGGCTTTGAGGGAATGGCTACCATGGGGAGGAGCCAGCTTGCTGTGATAGTGTCAGCAATAAGTGGACCTGCCAGAGACCCAGGGCCAGCCCACTCTGGGCCTGTCCACTGGCTCTGCAATTCTCTGGTCCTTAAAGCCTCAGTCTGTCAGTCTCTCTGGGGTTGGCAAAAAAAAAAAAAAAAAAAAAGTAAAAGTGGAGAAACGGGCTTTGGGTGCCTGTCTCTACCTTCATGCCCAGGGTATCTGACCCTCTGAGGCATCCTGACCATCAACTCTCTGCTCCCCAGGGGCCGCCTGGACCTGTCGGCCTCCCTGGTGAGATTGGAATCCGAGGCCCCAAGGTGAGCCCCAGCCACTCTCTGTTCACTGCCTCCTGCCTTCTATCTCCAAGCTGGCAAGCTGGGTGGTCTTTCTGGAAGTTCCTGGGCCTGCTCCTGGCCACTGGGAAACTCCTCCAGGTCTGGGGCAGAAGCCCCTCCTATGAGCCCATCCGGCACTAGGTCTTTTAGGGATGCCAAGGGCTGGCCCCATCCCCTGTCAATCAGGCCTTGATCTCCCAAGATGGTGGATCTCACGAAGTGACCGGGAAGACAGGGTGGAGAGGGCAGCGGCAGGACCTGGAGGAGGGCACTGGGGTAAGCTGGTAGGGGCTGGTCAGGGGTATGATTTGGGCTTCTTTTGCTTCCAGGGGGACCCTGGACCAGATGGACCATTGGGGCCCCCAGGACCCCCTGGGAAACCTGTAAGTGTCCCCAGACCCCCGACATGGCAAAGTGCAGGGGAAGGAGAAGGGTCTTTGAGCAAGCCTGCGGCGGGAAAGGGTCAGGCCAAGCTCCATCTTCATGTCTCAGGGTCGCCCAGGAACCATCCAGGGTCTGGAAGGCAGTGCGGATTTCCTGGTGAGAGGCGAGGTCTGGGGCGGGGCTAATGCAGGGAGGCGGGGCCACGGAGATGGGGGAGGCGGGGCCCCGGAGATGAGGGTGTCGGGAGAGATGGGGAGGGGCTGCAGTGCAGGGGTTCCACCAGGTGAGGCGGAGGAGAGCACGGGAGTTGGAGAGATGGGGGCGCACTGCCCAGCTGATCACAGGGCCCTGTGGGATTTTCTTTTTCCAGTGTCCAACCAACTGTCCAGCTGGGATGAAAGGTCCCCCAGGTCTGCAGGGAGTGAAGGTGAGAGCTCCTGACCTGAATCTTGGGAGGGTGGTGCAGGTAGACAGGAGGGGACCTCGTATTGAGCTCTCTCCTTCCCTTCAGGGGCATGCGGGCAAACGCGGGGTTCTGGGTGATCCTGGCCGCCAGGGGAAGCCGGTGAGTGCAAGGGCTGAGGGCTGTGGGTCAGGGATACCTGGAGGTGGTCCTACAGGGCTCTGTCCCCTTCTTCATCCCTTCCCTTTCCCCTTCCCCTGTGGGTTCTGGGGACAGAGCCTTGAGCTGGGGGCTGGAGGCCTGTGCTCCAGGTCGGCATGTCTCTGGTCATGTCTCCTTGCTTGGCCTTTCTCTATCTGTAACACGGGACTCTAGGGTTTGTAGGAGTCCTTCCTGTCTGCTTGTGCTGGGGGAAAGAGGTGGTATCTTTGCTTGTCTGTATATGTGTCTTTCCATCTGCCTGCCCGTCTTACAGCTCATCCCTGCCCTTTAGGGTCCCAAGGGAGATGTGGGTGCCTCTGGAGAGCAAGGCATCCCTGGACCACCGGTAAGGAACACCTTGCCTCAGTGGCCCTCTTCTCCCTCACCCCAGGAGCCCTTAATAGAGTCATTCCCCTGCTCAGGCCTCTAGCTTGTAAAAGAGACACCTGTGTCTAGCTGGGAGCATCTCTGGATGGGGAGAGGGAGGCTGAAACTGTCAGGAATGAGGGACAGGAACCAGAGCTGTCAGCAAGAAGCCCAGGCCGAGGTCCAGGTCTGCCATTGTCCCTTTGAGTAATGCAGTGAGTCCCTCCTCATCTCTGAACCTCAATGTCCCATCCACGAGACAGAGACTCTGCTGCCTACCTCAAAAGGGCACTGTAAGATTGAAGGTGGGCATCAGACAAGGTATCATGAAGTGGGCCTTGCAATTGCCACTGCTGTCGTTTTTCTGTCTCAACAGGGTCCCCAGGGCATCAGGGGCTACCCGGGCATGGCAGGGCCCAAGGGAGAGACGGTAAGTGAATCTTGGGGTGTTCTACAAGAGCTTTCAGGAGCTGCCTTCTGACCCCTGGAGTTCAGCCAGGACTGACCTGCAACCCTTTCCTCTCCCCAGGGCCCTCATGGATATAAAGGCATGGTGGGCGCCGTCGGTGCCACTGGGCCACCGGTAAGCCTGCTTTTGCTCCCCTACCCCTGAGGCTGGAGCTCCTACAGCTACAGCCACAGAGGGCCCATGGCTCCCCCTGAGCCTGTGTGACCTGGATTCCTGCTTGTCTTTCTTGCCAGGGTGAGGAAGGTCCTAGGGGACCGCCAGGCCGAGCTGGGGAGAAGGGTGATGTGGTGAGTCCTCAGGCACCCGTTGTTCAGTCAGGGCCCCTGGGGAGTACTGGGCAGGACAAAGCTCCCCCTAAGGCTGTGTGTGAGAGTGTGTGAGTGTGTGTGTGTGAGTGTGAATGTGTAGTGTGTGTGAATGTGAATGTGTAGTATGTGTGTGTGTGTATGTGAGTGTAGACTGTGTGTATATAAGTGTGTAGAGTGTGTATGTGTGAGGCTGTGAGTGTGTGTAGTGTGTGTATGTGAGTGTGTGTGAGGATATCTCTGAGTGTGTGTGTGTGTGAGTGAGTGTGTGTGTGAGTGTGAGTGTGTGTGTGTGAGTGAGTGTGAGAGTGTGTGTGTCTGCACAAGTGGGTGACCTGCTGGGGAGGACCATCTGTGCCAAGAGCCCAGTCAGCCCAAATTCAGACTTTAGGAGAAGCCCTGGGATCCAGTCCCGTGGTCACTGGGGCCAGACAATGAGATTCCAGCAAATCAGCCATGGGGCTAATGGGATTTGGTCTGGATCCCAGTTCTCTTAACTCTTTTTCTTTTTTTTCTAATTAATAGACCTGTTGGGGGAAGCAGTTTTAAGTTTACAGAAAAATGGAGCAGAAAACACAGTCAACTGTTATTATTATTTAGTTTTTTAAATTATTATTTTCTTTTCTTTTTAAAATTTAAAAAATTCTTATACTGTTATTTTTCTATTAGACAGCAGAGATCACCCAGTTGTTTTGTTTTGTTTTGTTTTGTTTTGTTTTGTTTTGTTTTGTTTTTGAGATGGAGTTTTGTTCTTGTTGCCCAGGCTGGATGGAGTGCAATGGTGCGATCTCGGCTCACTGCAACCTCCGCCTCCCTGGTTGAAGAGATTCTCTTGCCTCAGCCTTCCAAGTGGCTGGGATTACAGGCATGCGCCACCATGCTCAGCTAATTTTGTATTTTTAGTAGAGACAGGGTTTCACCATGTTAGTCAGGCTGGTCTCGAACTCCTGACCTCAAGTGATCCACCTGCCTCGGCCTCCCAAAGTGCTGGGATTACAGGCGTGAGTCAACACGCCCAGCCATACCTAGTTTTTTAATGCAATTTTTTAACTATACAGAAAACCAGTGAGAGTGATATAAAGAATCTCCATGTACCTATCACAGGTTCCAATTCAGTTATTAACATTTTGTCATTCTTGTGTCCTCTATCCCCCAGCCCCCTCCTTCCTTTGCTTGTGTTATTGCTTTGCTCTGATGTTTTCAAGTAAATCCTAACATCCTATCATCTCAGCCCTAGATTCTTTTGTACATATCTCTAAACAATAAGTACTCCTTCTCACATAATCACATTATCACAACTGAGAAGATAAACAAGGACTCCCTAACATCATCTAATGGCCAGTCTCTGTTCAGTTTTTCCCAATTATCTCAAAAATGTCTTTTCCTGGTTCTTGTTCAAATCGGGGCTCACGTAGCATCCACACACTGCATTCGGTTGTTGTGTTCCTTTGGCTGAGTGGAGTGTGGGGCCTTGGCCAAGGTCTCAGTGGATGCTGGCTCCCACCCCTGCACCGGCTCGGCCCAGCCTGGCCTCCTGGCACTGACTTCTCCTCCCTCCTGCTGGTGCCAGGGCAGGAAGGGTACTACCAAGGCTCTCTCCTCCAGCCCCTGCACGGTGTGGCCTGTGCCAGAGGAACTCTGGGACCCAGAGGCCACTGTTCTCAGTGGTTCCCCTCTCTGCACAGCCAGACAGGGGCCCGACATCCTGAAGGTGACCTGATCTCTCTCCGCTTTGCAGGGCAGCCCAGGTATTCGTGGACCCCAGGGGATCACAGGCCCGAAAGGAGCAACGGTAGGTGCCAGAGGCCTAGGCCCACCAGGACAGAGGCCAGGGCCCAGTCGCTTTGTCCAAATCCCCAGAAGAGAAGCCTGGGATGCTAGTCTGAACTCTGCAACTGGCGGGCTGGCTCTGTAACCTCAGGAAATGCCTCCCTTTCTGTGCCTCAGTTTCTTCACCTATAAACAGGGGTGATGACATAGAGGAGGTCATGGGGAGCTTGCAGCAGTCGGGGACACCACCCTCCACACTAGGGAAGGACTGTGTTCTGTGACCCTCATCCCCTTCCCACTTCAGCTCCCCTCCCCCAATTGGCTGGTGGGGCTTCTCGGGATGAACAGAGCCACTCCCTGCCTGCACACTGCAGCTGTCACAGAGGAACAGGGGTGGGTGGCCGGACCCCAGACATCTCCGCATTGTCACTCTCCCTTGAACTTTCCTCCTGAGTAGGGCCCCCCAGGCATCAACGGCAAGGACGGGACCCCAGGCACGCCTGGCATGAAGGTAGGAGTGGGGCTGCTGATGGGACTGGGGCAGGGGCAGGGCCTTGAGTCCTGGATTCTAGACACCAAGAGCCTGGGGTCCTCAGGTCTGTCATGGACATGCCCTTTCTTACCTCTGGATCTCAATTTCCCTACCTGCATCTGGGTAGAAGCCATGGCCCTCTGGCTGGAGCTTTAATTTGTATCTCTGGTTATCTGTCTATCCCAGGGCAGTGCAGGACAGGCGGGACGGCCAGGAAGTCCAGGCCACCAGGGCCTAGCGGTAAGTGTCAGGTGGAGCCACAGGGGCTGGCCAGGGGCTAGTGGCTGATGAGGTTAGAATCCACACACACCCGCGGCTCTTGCTCAATCACCGCCTCCAGCCTCATGACCAACTCTGAGGCCCCTGGCCTGGCGAAGCCTTCATCACTTGGACAATTACTCTAGCCTTCTCTTTGGCCATTTCAGTCCTCCATGTTGGCTAAATGGGATCTGACAATTTCCGCACTATAGCACCTTCCATGGCTCCCCACCGCCTCCAGGAAAAAGTCATTCAGTCCAGTCCTTCAATAAGTAGTTATTGAGGTCAGGTGCAGTGGCTCATGCCTATAATCCCAGCACTTCAGGAGGCTCAGGCGGGTGGATCACTTGAGATCGAGAGTTCAAAACCAGCCTGGCCAATGTGGTGACACCCCATCTCTACTAAAAATACAAAAATTAACTGGGCGTGGCGGCTCATGCCAGTAATCTCAGCTACTCAGGAGGCTGAGGCAGGAGAATTGCTTGAGCCTAGGAGGCGGAGGTTGCACTGAGCTAAGATTACACCATTGCACTCCAGCCTGGGTAACAGAGCAAGACTCCGTCTCAAAAAAAAAAAAAAAAAAGTTATTGAGTATCTGAGGTATACTAAGTGGCAGGTAAACAATTATAAACAGGACAGATGCAATCTTTGTCCTCGTGGCTCATCTTACCATTCAATGACCACCATAATCCGGCCCCAACCTGCCCCTCCTGCCATATCAGCAATGGCCCCTCTCTGTCATTTCCCTTCTCAACAGGACTTGGCTTTTCTGCCTCCACACCTTTAGGCCTTTGCTGGTCCCTCTGTTTGAAATGCACTTTCTGGTCTCTTTGTGCCTTCTCATCGTTCAGGGCCATCTCCATTCCATACCTCCTGGAGTCCAGTCCATGGGAGCCTGCCCTCCCTCCCTGTGGGGGTACGGAGTGGCCAAACCTGTTTCTGTGCACACATGCAGACTTGTGTTCCTGCATGCACCCACATGGGCTCAGGCACCTGAGAGCACATACTCCTCTTTTCCCCATAGACCCTAGGTCTTGGAAGACAGGCCATTCTCTGTGCCCCACTCCTCTGCCACCACTGTGGGAAAGTACAGTTAAGTTCATGATGTGGTGGCTGGGCCTTCTGTTGTTCAGCTCCCACAGGTGGGGGAAATCTGGATTGGGGATGGGAGGCAAAGCAGCAGGTGCATGGGGCTCCCCCATGCCAGGGCAGAAACTGACTTCAACTTCTTTCTGCAGGGTGTGCCAGGCCAGCCTGGGACAAAAGGAGGCCCTGGAGACCAGGTGAGGCGATCCCAAGCTGGGGACAGAATTGAGCAAGGAAGTCTGGGGCCAGGAAGACAGCAAGGCCCAGGCCTCAGCCAAGTCTCAGAGGCTCAGCCAGAACATAAGCCCCTTGGGCCTAACCACCTCCCTCCTGCCACCTCCCACCTATCATGCACTCCTCAGCCTGCCTCAGTGCAGATAGGATGGCATGGCTTTAAATCCAGAGGAGAAACAAACAGAAAAATCAGGAGCCAAGAGGACTGAACCAAGAATACCCTCTCTCCCTCCCCAACTCATTTGGTTCCAGGCTCTGTTTAGGCTTCGTTGGGTTTCTCTGAGGCCAAGGGCCTGACTGGGCCATCCAGACTGACCTGAGAACTGTTTTCCTGCAGGGTGAGCCGGGCCCGCAGGGCCTTCCTGGATTCTCTGGTCCCCCTGGGAAAGAGGTAAATGCCCCCTCCACTGACACAAGGGTTCCTGCTTTAGGGTGAGGCGGTGGGGTGGAGCCCTAACATAGGGAGAGCTCTGAGTTAGTCTGGCTCTGCCCTGACCCAATGACCCAGGGAAGCTCTTTCTCCTCCCTGGGCCCGTTTCCCTATGTACATTGCAGGGAGGGTGGGGACTGGCTCTGTTCTGGAGTATGACCTTCCTAGATGGCCAAGTTGACGGGCTGGGAATCCAGCAGGCAGAGTTGTTCATTCATTTATTCATTAAATAAACATTCACTAAACACTTGCAACTATGAGTCTCCTTCTCACATGGAGGGTATAGTTTAATGGAAGAAATAGACATGAAATAAATGATCATGCCTGGTGCGGTGGCTCCCATGCCTGTAATCCCAGCACTTTGGGAGGCCGAGGTGGGCGGATCACGAGGTCAGGAGATCCGGACTGCGGTGAAACCCCATCTCTACTAAAAATACAAAAAATTAGCCAGGGGTGGTGGCAGGAGCCCGTAGTCCCAGCTACTTGGGAGGCTGAGGCAGGAGAATGGCGTGAACCCGGGAGGCAGAGCTTGCAGTGAGCTGAGATCGCGCCACTGCACTCCAGTCTGGGCAACAGAGCGAGACTCCGTCTCAAAATAAATAAATAAATAAATAAATGATCACATGGTAAGTAATTCAAATTGTGTTGGGTCCTTTGAAGGAAAACTACAGGGACCCAAAAGCATGGAGCAGGCGGTCTGGGAAACCTTCCCTGATGAAGCAAATTAGCTGAGACCCAAGGGTAGGGAGGGGCTGGCCAGGTGTGGAAGGGTGGGTTCCACCAGGTCAAACGCTTAGCCCCAATTTCTCCTTCCTCCAGGGAGAGCCAGGGCCTCAAGGAGAAATTGGTCCCCAGGGCATCATGGGACAGAAGGTAAGTGCCTGGCACAGTGGCCCCTCCCCGGGGGCCTCTGCAGCAGCTGGCACTGCTGGATACAGCACCTGCTCCGTGCAGCCCAGCCTGTGAGATGCCTCCCCAGGCAGGGCCCGGGTTTGCTTTGCCGGTCTGCCAAGTGGAGCACAGGACCCCCTGCCAGTGACAGCAGGAATGGAGGGCACGCTGGCCATGCGGTGCCAGGCCTGGGTGCGGGAGGCCACCCCTGCTGAGAGCTGCTGAGGGTATGACCTTCTCTTTCCATTTCAGGGTGACCAAGGCGAGAGGGGTCCAGTGGGGCAGCCAGGCCCTCAGGGAAGGCAGGTGAGTGCAGGCCAGCTGAGGTGGGCAGGGCGTCATATCCAGGCCCCTCATTCCATTTATTCCTTTGGTTTCTTTACTCCTCAGGGCCCTAAGGGAGAGCAGGGCCCCCCTGGAATTCCAGGGCCCCAAGGCTTGCCAGGCGTCAAAGGAGACAAGGTGCCAGATGGGGCTGGGAAACAGCTGGGAAAGGGGCCCTAAAACAGGGGGAGTGGGGCCGGCAGGACTCAGATCTTTCCGGAGCCTCCAAACCTGCGGGTGGCAGGGTTCTGGTCTGGTCGGCGAGGCGGAGTTGGAAAGAGGGGTGTGGCCGAAAGTTAGATGGGGGACCCCGTGGAGGGGGGAACTCGCCAAACCCCTCACTCCCCGCTTTCTCCAGGGCTCCCCAGGGAAGACCGGGCCTCGAGGCGGAGTGGTGAGTCCCAGCACCCCTGTTCCCAGCCACCCCCAATCCTGCTCCGCGTCCCCGCCGCCACCGCGCGTCTGACCCGTGGTTCTCTCTGCAGGGTGACCGGGGAGTGGCCGGCCTCCCCGGAGAGAAAGGCGAGAAGGTGAGCGCGCGGCCTGGGGAAGGGCGGGGAGCAGCGGCTGGCCCTGGGGCCCCCACGGCTTCGTGACCGCGGCTCCTTGTGCCTGCAGGGCGAGTCCGGCGAGCCTGGGCCCAAGGGACAGGTGAGTCCTCCCCTCCCGGCGTTCTCCGACTTTCCTGGGCAGCCCTGGGACCTCCACTCTCCCGGCCCCTCCCTTCTCCCGGCCCCACCCCCTTCCTCGACCCCTACCCCCAATTCTCACCCACCCCACCGGGCGCCTTCTCACCCGGCTCTGCTCCCACCCCATCCCCCCGCAGCAAGGAGTACGTGGAGAACCCGGCTACCCTGGCCCCAGCGGGGAAGCGGGCGCCCCAGGGGTTCAGGGCTACCCTGGTCCCCCGGGCCCTCGAGGACTGGCCGGGAACCGAGGCGTGCCAGGACAGCCCGGGAGACAGGGCGTGGCGGTGAGTTGGGCCCCGGGGTAGGAGGTGATTCTTCTAGGTAGATCTGTTCTGGGGTGCAGCTTACCCCCCAAAGGCTAGGGGTTCCCAGAGACTCACCGACTTCCCGGAGACTGGTTCCAAGCCCCAGAGCAGACAGGAAGGCTGCGAGTGCAGCCTGAGGGATGACCCCGCGACCTTCCCAGGTAAGCCCTCGGCCCTGCCCAGGTGCAGTCTGTTCCTCAGCTTGGGAATTAATGGCTCCGAACACCAGAGTCTCCTCTATGGCGGCCTCATGCTCAGCCAGGAGGAGCCTCCATGGCGGCCTCATGCTCAGCCAGGAGCGGTGGGCCCTTGTAGCCAGGGGCTTCTTCCTGAAAGGCCTCTGCTTTCAGGGCCGGGATGCCACTGACCAGCACATCGTGGATGTGGCGCTGAAGATGCTGCAAGGTGAGGGGCAGCAACCCCTCCCCACAGTCCGTCCGAGGGCATCGCCGCCCCCTCACCCCCTCCCGGAGCCTCCACCTGTTCACTTGTCTGAAAATCTGGAGTCCTGGGGGCTCCTTCCAGTCCAGTCTCTGAAGGGCTTCGGGACCTTGAATAAGTCACTCTGGGCCTTTGACTTCCACAAAACAGAGCCCACGGAAGGGAGAACTTAAACATGGTGCTTTTCTGTCTGCAAACCTAGGGGCCAGGGCCCATCAGGATGCTCTGCCTCCCCTAGTGTTACTGCTGACACCCATCTCATAGACCTCCCTCTCCCTCCCTCCAGAGCAACTGGCAGAGGTCGCCGTGAGTGCCAAGCGGGAAGCCCTGGGTGCGGTGGGCATGATGGGTCCCCCAGGACCTCCTGGGCCCCCTGGGTACCCAGGCAAGCAGGGACCCCATGGGCACCCTGGCCCTCGGGGCGTTCCTGGCATCGTGGGAGCCGTGGGTCAGATCGGCAACACGGGACCCAAGGGTGAGTGCTCCTCTGCGGTGGGCATGGGGGCCAGGCCGGCCATTTCCCCATTCCCTTCCCAGGATGACATACAGACCCTTCCCCGGTTCCTCAGCCACATGGTCCAGGAGACACTCCTGGGCTCTTTCCCAGTAGCAAATGGATGGCAATGAATGTACTATGTTATCACTCGGGGTTTCTGGGGTTTGTTTTTGAATGTGCTTAGTGGTACCCCATAAGCATCTTTCCATGTCAATAGAGGTGGGACGGCAGACCAGCAGAGCAGTAAAGCAGGCAGGCTGGGGCCATACACGGGTGTGAATCCAGACTCCCCTTTCTCATCGTGGCTTTCAGACGAGTTACCTACTAATTTCCCTGGGCCTTTGGTTTACCATCTGTAAAATGGGGACACTGAAAGTACTAACCTCATCGTGTGGCAGTGAGGACTATCCTTAGTTTACATAGAGTTCGTCTTAGTTCACTGTTTGAGACACAATAAATGCTAGATATTGTTATGCTTACTTTCCTGTGATAAAATGTATTGGTTACATAATCTTCCATCCTTTGTCTGCACCTTCCTTTATTTAACAAGCCCTGCATGATCATTTCCAACTTTCCTCTATTACAAACTAGCACAAAACAGGAAGAATTTCTGTGTGTGAAACATAGCAAAAAATAGAGGAAAAGCATTTTCCAATTCTGAAAAACGAAGATTCCCTTTTTCGTCTACAGGAAAACGTGGAGAGAAGGGTGATCCAGGAGAAGTGGGACGGGGACACCCCGGGATGCCTGGGCCCCCAGGGATCCCAGGTAAGCCACTGGCCCTGCCCAGCTGCAGTGTGTTCCTCAGCCTGGGAATTAATGATGCATGGACACCGGGATCTCCTCCATGGCGGCCTCAGGCTCAGCCAGCTCAGTCCTTGATACCCAGCTTCTGCACCCCTTTGGAGCACCCCGGAGTCTCTGGGAGGTTCCAGCTCTGGAAGCTGGGCCTCTCAGGACTTCCCAGGATCCACCACCATCACTTCACAGAGGTGACGGAAGGGATGTCCGCTCCCAAAACTCAACAGATTGGGAGCTGGGGGTAGGGGACAATCACAGAATCTCTGCCTCTAGGGCAGAGTCCCTTCTCCTGTGGCCTCATTTTCTCCATCTGAAAAATTTCCCCACCTTCAAAATTCTGGGCCTGAGACAAGAGGTGCCCCTAATGTCTTGACTTTCTCCTGTTCACAGGACTCCCTGGCCGGCCTGGCCAGGCAATCAATGGCAAGGATGGAGATCGAGGGTCCCCAGGGGCTCCAGGAGAGGCAGGTCGACCTGGCCTTCCAGGCCCCGTGGGGCTGCCGGGCTTCTGTGAACCTGCAGCCTGCCTTGGAGCTTCGGCCTATGCCTCTGCCCGCCTTACAGAGCCCGGATCCATCAAGGGGCCTTGAGCATCAGGCCCAGACAGAGCCTGGCAGGCATCCTGGCGGGAAGGACCAGGTCCCCTCTGGGTGGACATGCACCCATCCCCAACCCAGGAAACCATCTCCCCCAGGACCTTCTGTCTGGGACCCAGGAGTCCTGAGGAAAAGGAATTCTAAAACATGGGGGAAGGGGAGGTAGAGCACTGATGGGTGAAAAAATGAGGCCAACACACAGGGCAAGTGGTGTCAATGGAGTCGAAGCGCTGAAGGAATGGGGCGGCTTTCCTTCCAGGGAGCATCATTCGGCCGTTACCAAAACAAACATCTTAATCTGTACCATTCTCCACTGGCCATCTTGTCCTCGGGTCAGTGGGACGTGGGCACCCCGGGAGGCCTGGGCCCTGCCCAGCTACAGTTCCACCCCTCAGCTCGAGGACTAATGACTGAGGTCTCTGCCAGTTCCTGATCCCATCTCACTCTCTGGACCTACCAGCTGACTGCTGCTGGGTGACTACCCTGAGGTGGCTATACCCTTAAGCCAGCCCCACGACTTCCTTCCCTGCCTCCCAACTCAGTATTTAAACATCATCTCCCTTCTGTTTCTCACATAACTCCCTACCCCTTTCTCCCCAGATCCACCCAGGCCTTTCTGTAAATAAAAGCTCCCAAGCTGGGTACAAACCAGGATATTGGAGTTACTCTATCCTGGAGTTAACCAGGATAGAGGAGTTGTTGGGCTTCTCTTCTTGTGGATGGGGCAGTTGTTGCTGGGCCTCCATTGCCCAGGCAGGAAGGACAGAGGCTCTGGAGGGGGAGGGCAGGATGGGGCGCTTTCTCTGGGCACCTGAATTCTGAGCATTAGGATGGCATGGCAGTTTTGAGGAACATCTGTGGGAGGAACCTAGGAATGGAGGCAGGGTGCTGACCTGCTGTGTAACTTTGGGTGAATCCCTTTTGAGCCTTTGTACAACTGTGGCAAGGACTCACCTGTATCTTGTTCATCCCAGTATAGCACACCCAGTGTCTTGCCGGGGTCTGCCACTTGGAAGGTCCTCTGTGAGTTTCAGCACCCACGGTGTGCTGGCCCTGGGGTAGGAGCTGGTAGTGAAAGATTGGAAGACCTTGTTCTTGCCTTCCAGGGGTTTCCAGGTTCATCAGAAAAACAGATATGGACTTGGATGAAAAAAGGCCAGGAGAGACTAGCTCAGATCTGATCTGTACTACCTGGGGGTTCCCAGCGTATAGCTCTGTAGGCCTTCAAGGAGGAAGAGGAGGGGAAGGGGCTGAGGCTCGGGGACTCCAGCCTGAAGTCCAAGCATGTGCGGAAGCCTAGGCCCTCTCACCTTATCACAAACTTAGCTCCAAGTCCCCTCTATGCTGACGTATCCTTGCCCTCCTCCTTCTACCCACTACCCTCCACTAGCCCATCCTCCCTCCTCCCTCCTCCTCTCAACACACATTTATCACTAGTGACATCTCAGCCCCCCTACCCCAATCCAGGGACGCAGGAGGGGCACGGTGGGGTTAGACTGAGGGCCACTGATGTGGCTTCACCCTCAGTGCTTGGGCAATTCCCAAGTTACAGCATCTCAGTCCCCAGAGAAGGCCATGCTGCTACTGTAGCCGCCAAGGGCCCCCTGGAGTGCAGGGCACAGAACAGGAAGGGAGAGGATACGAGCTGCAGGAGGCAGCTGAAGCCAAGCCTTGGGCAGGCTCTTAGGTATGACATACCTGGTGGGGAGGACGGTTCTCCCTTCCCTACGCTGGATCCCTCACTTGCTCTAGTGCCTGGAGCCTTACGTTTAGAGAGCCACTCGACTTCTTGAAGTCTCTTGATGCACCTGCCCTGGGGCCCTTTCCCTATCCCTCTCTGCAACATTCCCAGAGATGGTCCACTGGAGGGTTTCAGCACCACAGAGAGGCTGATGATTCACAAATCGCATGCAGTTACACCTCATTCCTTCTGACAGCAATTTGAAGGGGCTGAAAGGGGGCTAATTCCTAAGGACCAGTGGTTGGTAGCCTAGGTAAGACTCCCTGGTGGGTGAATTTCACTCAGACCATTTGCTGTGATCTACGAATCTCCTATATGTCTTTCTAAACTCACCTTTCTGCTTAGACTCTGGTACATTCCACTGCAGCCATACCGGCCTATGCTGTTCCTCTAACACGTGCACAACACACAAGCCATGCCCTCTGCTTGGAATGTTCTTCCCCAAAATATCACTGCCAGTGACCTTGCTTCAGGTCTTTATTCAAAACTGACCTCATCCTTACCCTGATATCCAGAATACCATTCTGCTTTATTATTTCTTTTCCATACTTAGCACTATTCAAAATAAAGCACTAGAATATAAGCTCCACGAGGGTAGAAACTTTTGCTCTTATTTGCTGTTCTATTCTGCAGCACATCAGACAGTGCCTGGCACACAGCAGGTGCTCAATAAATATTTATTAAATGAATATGTTCAGGATGCTCAGAGGAAGATCCCACCAATCAACAAACCAGGAGGGAAGGGATCTGGTCTCCATTTGTGTGCGGCTGAGGTGTGTTCTGAGATGGCCCGGTGTCCAAGTTTTATTCCCTCACCTACTGAGAACAGGGACCTGCCCTTTGACAGTTGAATCTTGGGAGGCAACAGTCTGATGCAAAAAAAAAAAAAAAAAAGAACTCAATTCCCCTGTTTACAATTAGGAAAACGGGGATTTAGAAGCTTAACAGAAAGGGCATTGCACCAACACAGCCCAGCCCCTTTGCAAAGGTTCAACACCAAACCATACCTCTAGAATGCAGCCTGTGAGGAGAGTCCCACACCTGCTGCTGCCGACTCCTCTTTCAAACTTCATCTCTCTGGCAATCCTCTCCTCACCCTAAAGGCCAGCTGGGTCAGAAACATATTTTTTTTTTTTTTTTTTTTTTGAGACAGTCTCACTCTGTCGCCCAGGCTGGAGTGCAGTGGTGCGATCTCAGCTCACTGCAAGCTCTACCTCCTGGTTCAAGTGATTCTCCTGCCTCAGCCTCCCGAGTAGCTGGGACTACAGGCACCCACCACCACGCCCGGCTAATTGTTTTGTATTTTTAGTAGAGACGGGGTTTCACTGTGTTAGCCAGGATGGTCTCGATCTCCTGACCTCATGATTCACCCGCCTCAGCCTCCCGAAGTGCTGGGATTACAGGCTTGAGCCACCACACCTGGCCCAGAAACATTTTAATTTTGTGCTTATTTACCTCATAGCAATTAGGGTGAATTATTAATATCACCCACAAGTATCAATTGTTGAGCTCTTATATTATTAGATACCGTGCTAAGTGTCTGCAAAAATTATCTCATACTATCCCTATCACAGCCCTGTAAAGTAGGTATTACCCCATTTGCCATGTTAAAAAATAAAATCTCTGTCTCAATCCCACCTGTAGATACTATCCCAAATCTTTGCTCCCCTTTATGGGAAGGGTTGGTCTCGCTTTGGCTTTTAGCTCACCACACTGTTCTCAGATTCCTGCGCTGATTTCTCACGTCTCCAGTATCTGAAAGTCACTTGGTGCTTGGACCACATCTTTTTCTCTGGCTCCTCTCATATCTCATTCAGTTTCATGGCTTTAAACTCTATCTATATATCCCCAGTCCAGATCTCGCTGCTTAACTTGATCCATTGATCCAGCTGCCTACTCAACATCTCCCCTTCGATGTCTGATGGGCATCTCAAATTTAACACGTCCAAAACAATTCCTGATTTTCCCCTCCAGAATCCCCCCTCCTGCGATCTTTCCCATCTCACCCAAGGGCAACTCCATCTTTTCAGTTACTTAAGCCAAATACACTGGAGTCATCCTCCACTCCTACTTTATCTCTTAGACCCCACATCTGATCCATCAGCACATCCTGTTGGCTCAGTCTTAAAAATATATCCAGAATCCAGCCACTTACCACCTCCTGACTACCACTCCAGTCTAGAACCATTATTTCTTGCAGGAAGGACTGCAAGCCTCTCCCAACTGGTCCCTTGCTTCAACCTTTGCTCCTCAACATAGAAGCCAGAGTGGTCCTATTAAAAATTCAGATCATGTCACTCCTTAGCCTAAAACTCTACAATGGCTTCCTACCACACTCAAGGAAAAGCCTGAATTCTTACAATGGCCTACAAGGTCCTGCAAAATCTAGCATCTGGGATGCTCTTCCCTCAGATACCTCCCTAGAACACCTCACTCTTCATTTCCTTCAGGTCTTGGTTCAAACGTGACCTTCAGTGATGCCTTTTTGTGACCACCTTATTTAAAATTGCTGGCCAGGCACGGTGGCTCATGCCTGTAATCCCAGAACTTTGGGAGGCCAAGGCGGGTGGATCACTTGAGGTCAGGAGTTCGAGACCAGTCTGGCCAACATGGTGACACCCCATCTCTACTAAAAACACAAAAACTAGCCAGGTGTGGTGGTGGATGTACTTGGGAGGCTGAGGCAGGAGAATCGCTTGAACCCGGGAGGCAGAGGTTGCAGTGAGCCAAGATCGTGCCACTGCACTCCAGCCTGGGCAACAGAGTGAAACTCTATCTCAAAAAAATAAAAGACAATAAAATAAAATTGCAGCTCCCACCCCCACCCAAACACCTCAGCCCCCCGCCTTTTTTCTCCAAAACATGTATCACCATATAAATACATTTTAGTTGTCTGTCTCCCCGATACTAGAATGTAAACTCCAAGAGGTGGCGGATTTTTGTACCTTTTGTTTACCATGTATTCCCTATCACCTAGAGCGGCACTTGTTAGAGTTGGGACAGATGGAGAAATACAGTCTTGGTCAAGTTTCTTACCCAAAGTCTTACTAGTAAGTGGCATGTTGGATTATAGAGCCCCAGGCTTAATCCTAATACTTTACCTGTTACTCATCATCATCCAGAGAGCCAGAGGGGAGCTCTGACTCAGCCAAGCGCAGAGTAAGGCGAATCTGCTTTCTGAGTATTGGCGGTGCCGGCTTCACAGGCTTTTAGAACACACAGAGGTATCTTCCTAGCTGTTTCTGGTCAAACTGTTTAGGAAATCCTCCTCCCTGGAAATCATCCTGGATAACAGAGAAGAACCCAAGATTTCCTTATCCATATTGTCTAAATGGGACTATCCCATTCCACGATGGATTGCATTCGCCTTCCCACAAAACTGAACTCAGCCTGGCACACATCGTTCAAGTTACTTGCTCACATCACTGTGGTCTTAAAATGTTTCTGGATAAAAGTTTTGGATTACAAATTATCTGTAGTTTTGTTTTGCCCTTAGGATAGAACGTAAGGCCCTTAAGTGGTAGTTAGCTTTCTGCTAATGATGGCAGAATACTCAAAACCATCAAAGATACAGAAAGTATGTAAGAACATGGCCAGGTGTGGTGACTCACACCTGTAATCTCAGCATTTTGGGAGGCCAGGGCAGGCAGATCACAAGGTCAGGAGCTCCAGACCAGCCTGGCTAACATGGAGTAACCCCGTCTCTACTAAAAATACAAAAATTAGCCAGGTGTGTTGGCCCATGCCTGTAATCTCAGTTACTCAGGAGGCTGAAGCAGAAGAATCACTTGAACCTGGGAGATAGAGGTGGCAGTGAGCCAAGATCACGCCACTACACTCAATCCTGGGCAACAGAGAGTCTAAAAAAAAAAAGAAAAGAAAAAAATACAAAAATTAGCTGGATGTGGTGGCTTACATGCCTGTAATCCCAGCTACTCAGGAGGCTGAAGCAGGAGAATCTCTTGAACCTGGGTGGTGGAGGTTGCAGTGAGCCGAGATCACACCATTGCACTCCAGCCTGGGCAACATGGTGAAACCCCATCTCTACTAAAAATACAAAAAATTAGCCAGGCGTAGTGGCGCAAGCCTGTAATCCTAGCTACTCGGGAGGCTGAGGCAGGAGAATCGCTTGAACCCAGGAGGTGGAGGTTGCGGTGAGCTGAGATCGGGGCATTGCACTCCAGCCTGGACAACAAGAGAGAAACTCCTTCTCAAAAAAGAAAAACAAAAAACAAAAAACAAGTAGAAGGTTTCCACAGGGAGGGGAATATCACATGTAGGATCGGGGTAACAGTGAGCATATAAAGTATAAGGGCAAGCTGGGACCATCATCTGGTACTAAAACCACTGAACTGATCCTGGGAATTCTCCTATCCTAAACAGAGGCAGAATTTACAAGCAGTTCTCAGACCTCAGCAAAGGGCCAACTCAGATAAAGCCAGTATATACACACAACAGAGATTCTACCTTAGACTCAGAGCTTAACTCTGCTGGAGTTGTGCCATTTTACCCAAGGCCTTGACCTACTCAATTTTGCCCCTGCTGCACATCCACCAAGTCTTTCTTAGGGTGCAGAGTGCCATCTATTCCTTCTTTGGTGGGCCTATCTACTCTTCCCTTGACTGGTCAATTTCTCAGGAACCTACCAGTATCCTTTTAGCCATCCCTATGCCTCTGCCATCCATAAAGTGTGGGTGACTAAGTCAGTCACATATTTAAAAGCTAATTACTGCCACCATATGTAAGGAAAACCAAAGAGGCAGCTGGAGCAGACCAGGCAGGCTCAACAATTTGAGGTTATAAAAATGGAGAAGGAATGATTCCAAATGAAGCTTCCAAGGAAATATCTGCAAGAACAGGTGATACTCTGGAGCACAGCAGGAGCAAGACACTGAAGAGACTGTGTAAAGCACAGTGGTGGTGCTGACACCACTCATCATTAGGGCTATTTCTTCATTCCGCTCTTCATCGCTAGCACCCAGTTCCTCTCGGGTAATAAACATATGTTCAGGTAACAAATGATACACAAATTAAACAAATGATACACAAATATCAAACTAAAGACAAAGTACATACATTTGCATTGGCAATGTTTAATGTTTCACTTCTGTAGAACTGAAATTTGTATTCAAAGGCACAGAAGGAAGGAAAGGCAGTTATCAGAGCATGAAGTCACAGATAAAGGATGCTGAATAAAAGGCATAGGACTGCTCCTCTTTAGCCTTAGGAAAATAAATACTGCAGTACTAAACTAGATTTTAATTTTTATTATATTTCCATGTGAAGACATCACCCAAATGTCAGCGGAGCAAAAGACTTTATGGTCAGATACCAAAGGCGTACAGTCGATCCCACTTTGGAATAAATGCCCAGAAGGTAAGCATTATCAGTGACTGAGAGCTCTAGGCACAAAATAAGTTCTCATTCAGAAAGTGGACAGAGATATGAAGCAGTGAAACACATAGCTTTAAAAACTGGAAATCTTTCATGACATTTGTTTTCAAAGTAAACATTATCTGCATTTCAAGAACTGTAATTTTCAAAAGTAGAATCAGGCCTGATTAAGTAGTACTTATGACTTACAGATAAAATTACAAAAATAAAAATGAAAACTCTTCTGCCCTTGAAAGAGATAGAAAACTATATATTTTTCCCTGTAATGTCATAGAGATTCATCAGTATTTCACCCTTATGTCGCTTAAAAAATGTTATTTTTAATTTGTCTTTCCTGTTCTGCCACTTTTAACATAGCAAAACGTGTTTAATATGGCCATCTCTGCTAAGTGAAAGGATGTATTATTTACTGCATGAATGAGAAAAAGCTACAATTTACTCCCAATGGGATCATATCTACCATGTGGGAAAAAAGATAAAGACAGGGATTTTCCAAAAAACAAAAACAAACAAAAAAACCCCACAAAACTCAATGATTTAAAATATCCTATACATAATTTCTAACTTCAAAGCACTATGAGAAACTCTTGATCACTGTGTAGCAAGAGAGGGAAGAGAGAAATTTAAAATTTGGTAGAATAGGAGAGCATTTTTCTAACTACTTTCATTTAAATAACATTGGCCTTACCAACTATTACCTTTCTTATTTAAAACACTGATTCACCAGGTGAAATCACAACAGCATGAAAGTAAGACCAGATTTCAAGTATGAGCACAATGATTCAGGACCACTGTTTCCGCCTCACAGAAAGGATTCCCGTGGTGATGCTCCCTCTTTCAAACATATGCCCTCAAACACCTCACATGCAGATTCCATATAAGTATACAAATAAAACAAGTTCTGTATTTTTCCAGATAATTTTACAACTTGATGGTAAATTAGACATCAAAGATAAAACTATGCCTTTAAAAACATTAAGCTTCAAAATTCATTCAGTGTTTTAAGAAATGAATCATTAAAATCATTTTTGAAATGACATATTAAATGTATTTAAATCGGGGCTTTTCTGTACTTAATTTTTCTTTTAAAAAAAAGTTTAAAAACATCAAGAGCTGGAACATGCTGCCAGGACAGAAATAATCAGAAATGTCTTCAGTCACAGACCCTGGGCATCTCAGTGTTGCTTCATAGTTTTCAAAGCTTGAAGTCTCTCTAGCAGTGGAGGATGAGAATAATGCCACATTGAGAACAACCAGTCAGAAACAGGGAATCCCAAGTTATCTTTGTTAAGTTTGATTAAAGCAGAATATAAGTCTTTAGCCTTCCCAAGTTTCTTAGCAAATGCATCAGCTTGAAACTCAAATCTGCGGCTTAGGACTGTTAGGCAAAAAGAAAGAACCTGAAAAAGAAAATGGAAGCATTTTAGCCACTGTCCACCTCTTCGTTGTTACTGAAGGTTCCATGAGCTGAGACTGTAGAGGAAGTTTGGCTTGGGATAAGAGGAATGGCAGGACAAAAGAACGATCACTAATATTTAGGGGACCTAGGGTGAGGAAATTATAAATTGAGCCTTATTTTCTCCCAAGCAAACAGGCCAAAAACACATATAAAAGTTAAACATCCCTAACCAAAAACTTGAAATCTGAAATGTTCCAAAATCTGAAACTTTGGAGTGCTGACATGAGACTCAAAAGTCATGCTCAGGCCGGGGGTGGTGCTTCACACCTGTAATCCCAGCACTTTGGGAAGCTGAGGCAGGTGGATCACCTGAGGTCAGGAGTTCGAGACCAACCTGGCCAACATGGTGAAACCCTGTCTCTAGTAAAAATACAAAAATTAGCTGGACCTGGTGATGGGCGCCTGTAATCCCAGCTATTCAGGAGGCTGAGGCAGGAGAATTGCTTGAATCCGGGAGGCGGAGGCTGCAGTGAGCCAAGATGACACCCCTGCATTCCAGCCTGGGTGACAGAGTGAGACTCCATCTTTAAAAAAAAAAAAAAGAGTTTTAAGATAATACATCTCAGTTCTCTGCTAAATTTATTTTGTTTATGTGGACAATGCTATATGAATATGATCTATGCCCCTCCATTTTTCTTTCCTGGTGTCCCCACCATATATAATAGAAAAATGTAATTCATTTAGCTCATCTTAACTCTACAATCTATCCCAAGAAAGAATTCTTCTGAATGGAGATACCTCAGGATCTTCAAAATTATTTCTTAGCTTAATTTGGAAGCCTTACCAAACATCATGAAATGATGCCATTGTCAGGTGTGTTATATAGTCTCATTAACCTATGTATTATCACTAACACGGAATACCCCTAATGAGCTAACACAGAGCAATGTTCTTAAGTTTCATTTACCACAAAATACTAGATTTTGATTTTGTGGGTTTGGGTGGATCCCTCAGGCTATATGGAGGCAGGTGGTCACGGAGGAGAGGAACAGTCACTAAGCCTCCCTTACTGAGCCATACACAGACTCAATTAGTGTTTGCTTTGTCCCCTCACACACATAAGATTTTTACCCAAACACTGGTGAACATGTGGCCTAGGACACAACATTCAAATAGTTAATCTCCATCTACCGAGTCCTTTTAGGTGTTCACCACTGAAGTCTAATTTTCTACTTATATTTTCCTAAGAGTATGCAAACGTTTATTTATTTGGGCTTGAATTTTTCTGCTACTTTGTCATACTGACCAGTGAATCAGGGGACTAAAAGACTTTGTTTCATCTATTTGTTAAAACTGTACTGTTCTATTTCCTTTTTCACTATCCTAAAAGCTCTAGATTTGAAGCAGGCAAGAGCATATGTGTGATAATTTTAAAGATCATACATTACCTCATTGTAAGGTGAAAAAATAAACTGGAAGATGATCAATAGTCCAATAAGAGTGGGTTGGCTATCATAAAAACCAAATGCAGCAAAAAGCTCCTTTCGACCAATTAATACAGCAAATAAAAAAAAACACAGGAAAGAATTCATCTAGAAAGAAGGACATGAAATTTCTAAGTTATTACCAAGCCGATTTCACTATGGGATCAGTAGCATCCATAAAGTATAAGAAATCATAGTGTGGCCGGGTGTGGTGGCTCACGCCTGTAATCCCAGCACTTTGGGAGGCCAAGGCGGGAGGATCACGAGGTCAGGAGATCGAGACCATCCTGGCTAACACGGTGAAACCCCGTCTCTACTAAAAATACAAAAAAAATTAGCTGGATGTGGTGGTGGACGCCTGCAGTCCCAGCTACTCGGGAGGCTGAGGCAGGAGAATGGCATGAGCCCGGGAGGCGGAGCTTGCAGTGAGCTGAAATCATGCCACTGCACTCCAGCCTGGGCAAGAGTGAGACTCCATCTCAAAAAAAAAAAAAAAAAAAAAAAAAAATTCATAGTGTGATTTTAAGAAAGGTATTAGTGTGATCACAGAAGAAATGATTTAAGTAGCTTTTTTTGAGACAGATCTCGTTCTGTCGCCCAGGCTGGAGTGCAGTGGCATGATCTTGGCTCACTGAAAGCTCTGCCTCCCAGGTTCACGCCATTCTCCTGCCTCAGCCTCCCAAGTAGCTGGGACTACAGGTGCCCGCCACCATGCCTGGCTAATTTTTTGTATTTTTAGAAGAGACGGGGTTTCACCGTGTTAGCCAGGATGGTCTCAATCTCCTGACCTCAGATGATCCGCCCACCTCAGCCTCCCAAAGTGCTGGGATTACAGGCATGAACCATCCTGCCCCGCCAGTAGTTTTTAGTTTCACTTTTATTTCAAAAGTAAAATAAAATGTTCTCAAATGTATAAACTGTATCATTTTCTATAAGGGCAAGCTTAAGTTGAGGCTCCTATCATTGAGGGTTTGAAGTGGTCAATGGCAATGGGATATTTTCTCTCTGTAAAAGGGTGAAGGGCTAGAATGGATTCTGGCCTTGTTTTATAACATTGTAATCAGATACAACGCCTCCCACCTGACTTTGAAGTGGAGGCTCCAAAGAAACAGGCTTCCCTTGAATCCTCTCTAGGCTCACTGGAGCTGTACCGAATAGTTAGAAAGGTCAGGGGAAAAAGTAGATCCATCTTGATCAATAAATGAGAGGGGAAAAAAATAAAAAATCTATACCAAAATACAACCTCTTGGAGTAAGGTTGGAGAACACACAACATTCTTTTTCTGTGCAAATTAGGATCTTGGAGGCCACATGTACCTTATTTAAGTGTGTTGCTCCAAACCATTTGACCCAAACGAGATGACCCAAGAAGCTGTCAGCTTAGAATGGGGCTCAGAGCATAAGAAGGCTCACCAGCTGCCCCAGGACAAGCAGCTTCAACACTCATCCTTATAACTCAGTGGATCCAATATGACAAGCTCCAACAGAAAACTCAGTGAAGTCTCCTATACTTATAATCTATGCATCCACTTTTGTCAAGTAACCATTGTCCTTTTGAAAAATAACTTTTGGTTTGCTACTGGGCCCTACTACAGACTGAATTCCTGGCCATGGGATACCATGATCCTGCAAACTGAACTATCCCTCCTGAACTGGATGCTATGTTAATATGTTAATCTGTCTAGCCAGGAAACCACTACGCCCAGAAGCACTTCATCATCAAGGACAAGTGGGGTAGATATAAGAGTGGAAATGAAGCAAGTTAAGAAGGCACCAGTAAGTTAAATAAGCAGATGGCGCATACTCTAGTACACCCACTCCTGCCACCAACAACCCTCAACCAACCCTTACTCATATGCCATTCCCTATAATCAATTAGTTGAACAGGAACAAAATCAGAGCCTATTTTACAAATAACTTAATACAATATGCTGGCACCAGATGTAAGTGGACTGCTGTGGCATTACAGAGCCACTCAGGGATGGTCTTGGAAGGCAGTGGTGAAGGGAATTACTCTCGGTGAGGGGAACTTTAAGGTGTATATCTCACTGTCTACTCAGCCTGGGAGGAGAGAGAGCCTGAAGCAAGGATATATATCCTAATTCATTGGCAGTGGGAAAAAAATGGTTCAGCTGGATAATTAGGGCCTTGGAAAAAAGTAGAGGATGGCTAACAAGGAGATTTGGAAAAGAGGTATGTGAAAAACTTCCAAAATTACTGCAGAGTTTGACTATAGTTGGCCTAATATTGTTCACCCAAAGAGTCCCATGGTCAAGGAGGCTCTTGGTCAAGTGAGGCAGACACCTGCTCTTGTGAAGGTCAGCTAGCCTTTCTCTGTAGCCACTCCATGACTTGGTCAAGGGACTTTATGAATAGAGTGGCCACAGTGACAAAGATGGAGTTAATGTATTAGTCAACACAGACACCCTCCTCACTGGCGCATGCCATATGCCCAATGTGTCCGGAGAAGCAATCAATCCCAGCCTTGATAAGGTACCACATCTCAGGGACCATTTAACCAGCTTGTGGTAGGCTGATTCCATTGGAACCCTTCCCTCATGGAAGGGGCAGTGATTTTCCTTATTAGACTGAAAACTCAATTGAACTTGGACCTGGACTTATTTAATCTTACTCAGTGTCATGTATCCACACAACATAGCTTCAAGCCAAGGAATGCATTTCTATACCTAAAGATACAGGAAAGTGCCTACAGGAGTTCACAAGTCTTCCCATGTAATCCATCACCCAGAACCAGCTGGCCTTTTTATTTTAATTTTTTTTAGAGACAGGGTCTCCTTGTCACCCAGGCTGGAAGTGCAGTGGTGTGATCACGGCTCACTACAGCCTTGATCTCCTGCACTCAAGCCATCCTCCCATCCCAGCCTCCCAAGTAGCTGGGACTACAGGTGCATACCACCAAGCCCAGCTAATTTTTTAACCTTTTGGAGAGAAGGGGATCTCACTATGTTGCCCAGGCTGGTCTCAAACTCCTGGCCTCAAGTGATCTTCCCTCATCAACCTTCCAAAGCATTGGGATTACAGGCATGAGCCACCATGCCTCGCTCAGCCAGCTTTTTTAAAGGTCTGAAAACCCACTGAAGATTCAGTTAAGGCCACATATGCTCAGAACTAGTCAGCACGATATAGTGCTTTTTCACCCAAAGCCTAAACATCTGTTGGTTTAGAGGTTCTAGAACCCAGAGGAGGAACATTATTGGAATTGCTTTCTTTTTGTATTTTCTACAATTTCCAATGAATATATAGTAACTTTTTCTTTTTTTTTTTTTGAGACGGAGTCTCACTCTGTCACCCAGGCTGGAGTGCACAGGGGCGATCTCAGCTCACTGCAACCTCTGCCTCCTGGGTTCAAGCAATTCTCCTGCCTCAGCCTCCCAAGTAGCTGGGATTACAGGTGCACGCCACCACACCTGGCTAATTTTTGTATTTTTAGTAGAGATGGGGCTTCACCATGTTGGCCAGGCTGGTCTCGATCTCCTGACCTCAAGTGATCCACCGTCTCAGCTTCCCAAAGTGCTGGGATTACAAGCGTGAGCCACCACGCCCGGCAATAATTTTTAAATGAAAAATATGTTTTAGACTGGGCATGGTGGCTTATGCCTGTAATTCCAGCACTTTGGGAGGCCAAGGTGAGTGGATCGCTTGAGCTTAGGAGTTCAAGACCATCCTGGACAACATAGTGAAAACTGGTCTCTACCAAAAATACAAAAAAATTAGCCAGGTGTGGTGGCATGCACCTGTGGTCTCAGCTACTAGGGAGGCAGAGGCTGGAGGATGGCTTAAGCCTGGGAGGTGCAGGCTGCAGTGAGCTGAGATCACACCACTGCATTCTAGCCTGGATGACAGAGAGAGACCCCATTTCAAAAAAAAAAAAAAGGAAAAGAAAAGAAAAAGAAAAAAATGTTTTTAAAAAAGTATTCTAGAGGCCGGGAGTGGTGGCTCATGCCTGTAATCCCAGCAATTTGGGAGGCTGAGGCAGGCAGATCACCTGAGGTCAGGAGTTCAAGACCAGCCTGGCTCACATGGCGAAACCCCGTTTCTACTAAAAATACAAAAAAAAAATTAGTCAGGTGTGGTGGCATGTGCCTGTAATCCCAGCTACTCAGGAGGCTGAGGCAGGGGAGTTGCTTGAACCCGGGAGGCAGAGGCTGCAGTGAGCGCCATTGCACTCCAGCTTGGGCAACAAGAGTGAAACTCCTCTCAAAAAAAAAAAAAAAAGCATTTTAGGGTGGGCACAGTGGTTCACGCCTATAATCCCAGCACTTTGGGAGGCCGAGGTGGGTGCATCACCTGAGGTCAGGAGTTCGAGACCAGCCTGGCCAACATGGTGATACCCTGTGTCTACTAAAAATACAAAAATTAGCCGGGGATGGTGGTGGGTGCCTGTAGTCCCAGCTACTCAGGAGGCTGAGATAGGAGAATTGCTTGAACCTGAGAGGCAGAGGTTGCAGTGAGCCGAGATCGCATCACTGCACTCCAGTCTGGGTGACAGAGTGAGACTCTGTCTCAAAAAAATTTTTTTAATTTAATTTTAAAAAAGCATTTTAATGTCCAACTTATCTAGGCTTGTTCCTTTTGATCTTCCAAGTTCTTTCCCTGGAGGTGATGATGGTGGTGATAACAATAATTTATATAGTACTCACCATGTTCCAGGTGCTAGTCTAAACTCTTTACATGTATTAACTCACTTAATTCTTAATCAGTCCTATGAGGTATTATCATTCAATGAGGGGACAGAGGCAGAGGTTAAGGAACTTGCCTGAGGTCACACAGGTAGTAAGTCAGGGAGCTGTGATGGGAAACCAGGTAGCCTGGCTGTGGAGTCTGTCTCGGCCTCTCTTATGTGACCTCTCATGCCTGCCATAGTTCGAATTTGACTACCATACCACAAAAAAAGAATTGTCACTCCACACTTACCTGGCTAATAATGATATTTTTGACTGTATGTCCCAACTTCCAGTGCCCCAGTTCATGGCCTAGTACAGCGAGTACCTCCTCATTTTTACATCCTTGTTTCTTATTCTGAATAAAAAAAAAAAATCAAAAATAAATTATTGAGAATCTTTAAAAAGTTTTATCTTTTAACCCAGTAATAGCCCTTCACAGATTTTAACTTAAAGAAATAATCAGTTTTATTCAAAACTGTTGATTGTCTTAACAAAACATTCCCTGAACCACCGCTCCACATGAGACAGTGGGTTAAGCACTGAAGACAGAATGACGAACAAGATGGACATTCCCAGACTACATAAAGCTCACAGTCTAGACTAACTTAGATTAGGAAAAAAACAAACTGGAAGAAATAGAAATCTTTATAATGGGACAATAGTTAAATCATGATAAAGTTATATGACAGTCACATTATATTACAAAACCATTAGAAATTTTGTTTTCAAAGATTAGGGCCAATTGCAGTGGCTCACGCCTGTAATCTCAACACTTTGGGAAACCGAGGCAGGCAGATAACTTGAGGCCAGGAGTTCCAGACTAGCCTGGCCAACATAGCGAAACCCCATCTCTACTAAAAATACAAAATATTGCTGGGCGTGGTGGCTCATGCCTGCAATCCCAGCACTTGGAGAGGTCAAGGTGGGTGGATCACGAGGTCAGGAGTTCGAGACCAGACTGACCAACATGGTGAAACCCTGTCTCTACTAAAATACAAAAAATTAGCAGGGTATGGTGGTATGCGCCTGTAATCGCAGCTGCTCTGGAGGCTGAGGCAGGAGAATCGCTTGAACCTGGGAGACGGAGGTTGCAGTGAGCCGAGATCACGCCATTGCACTCCAGCCTAGGTGACAGAGCAAGACTCCATCTCAAAAAAAATAATAATAAATAATAATAATAATAAAAAATTAGCCAGGCGTGGTGGTGCATGCCTGTAATCTCAGCTACTCAGGAGGCTGAGGCATGAGAACTGCTTGAAACTGGGAGGCGTAGTCTATAGTGAGCCAAGATCACGCCACTGTACTCCAACCTGAGCGAAAAAGTGAGACTCCATCTCAAAAAAAAAAAAAAAAAAAGGATTATGTTCTGACATTGGAAAATGATTAGGTGAAGAAAGTAAGACACAAACTAAAAATATATAGTATGATTCTAATTATGAAACAATGTGAATGTGTATATAAAAATATACAAATATAAAAAGTAGACTGAAAGTATATACAAATATTAAAAGTAGTTATTATTATTTATTTTAGACAGAGTTTCACTCTTGTTGCCCAAGCTGGAGTGCAACGGCACAATCTCAGCTCACAGCAACCTCCACCTCCTGGGTTCAAGTGATTCTCATGCTTCAGCCTCCTGAATAGCTGGGATTACAGGTGCATGCCACCACACCCAGCTAATTTCTGTATTTTTAGTAGAGACAGGGTTTCACCATGTGAGTCAGGCTGGTCTCGAACTCCTGACTGCAGGTGATCCACCCGCCTTGGCCTCCCAAAGTGCTGGGATTACAGGCATGAGCCACTGTGCCCGGCCTAGTCCCATTCTCTTACTAAGGAGCAAATAACCAAGGATTTACCAGATATATGAGGTAAGCTGTTAACACAGAAGATCTGATCCACAAAAAAAAAACATGAAATAAACAAATTATATAAAGAGAAAGTTTAGAAAATTAAGATACTGCACCTAAGAAAAAATAACAAAATGCTGTAAAATGGAAAATTCAGATAAAAAAATTCTTAGAAATCCAAGCTGAAGGTTGGGCATGGTGACTCAAGCCTGTAATGCCAGCACTCTGGGAGGCTGAGGCAGGTGGATCACGAGGTCAGGAGTTTGAGACCAGCCTGGCCAACATGGTGAAACCCCATCTCTACTAAAGATACAAAAAAAAAAAAAAAACCAATTAGCTGGGCATGCTGGTGCACACTTATAATCCCAGCTACTCAGGAGGCTGAGGCAGGAGAATTGCTTGAACCCGGGAGGAGGTTGCAATGAGCCGAGATCACGCCATTGCACTCCAGCCTGGGTAAGAGGGCAATACTATATCTCAAAAAAAAAAAAAAAAAAAAAAAGAAAGTTCAATAAAAGGATTGGAAGATGATGAGGGAATTCCAGAAAGTAGAAAGAGATATATTTAAAATGGAAAAGAGGGTTAAAAAGATAGGAGAGTTCAGTATAACAAATCCAGCACTCAAGTAAGAGGAGCCCTGAAAACACAGAATTTAAAAAATGGAGAGGAGAAAAATCAATAAAATAATTTCAGAAAATTTCTTACAACCATAGGACCTCGATTTCCAGAATAAAAGAGCCTAATGCATATATCACAGTGGATGAAAACAGTGTGATGCATATAACATGGTAGATGAAAACAGATCCCCATCAAGGTATGTGAAATTTTAGAACACTGAAACAGAGAAAGATCTAACAAACTTCCAGAAAAGCGAACAAAAACAAAAACAGAAACAAAAAAAGTAACAAAAGGATCAGCAATTTTTTTTTTTTTTTTAAGACAGGGTCTCACTTTGTCACCCAGGCTGGAGTGCAGAGGCAGGATCTCAGTTCACTGCAACCTCCACCTCCCAGGTTCAAGCAATTCTTGTGCCTCAGCCTCCTGAGTACTGGGATTACAGGCGTGAGCTATCACGCCCAACTAATTTTTGTATTTTTTTGTAGAGACAGGGGTTTTGTCATGTTGGCCAGGCTGGTCTCGAACTCCTCGCCTCAAGTTATCTGCCTGCCTTGGCCTCCCAAAGTGCTGGGATTACAGGCGTAAGCCACCATGCCTGGCCAGGATCAGTAATCTGAATGACTTCAGATTCATCAGCAGTGTTGGAATCAAGCAGGCCATGAAACAATGCCTTCACAATCCTGAAGGAAAAGTATTTCCAATCTAGAAATCTATACCCAGTCTAAGTAGCAAGCCAGTATGACAGAAAAATGAAGGCATTTTAAGCATACTTAAAACTTTACCTACGTAATCTTTCTCAGGAAGGTACTAGAGGATATTTTCTACCAAAATAAAGGAATCAATTAAGAAACAAAAAGTCATGGACAAGCCTGGGCAACATAATGAGACACTGTTTCTACCAAAAAAAATTTATTTTAATTAGCCAGGCATAGTGGTGTGCGCCTATAGTCCCAGCTACTTGAGAGGCTGAGATGGGATGATGGCTTGAACCCACAAGTTCAAGGCTACAGTGATCTATGATTGTGCAATGCACTCCAGCCTGGTAACAAGAACAAGACTGTCTCACAAAAAAAGGGCAAAAAAATGCATCCTAATTTGTAAATATTAAAAAATAATAATAATTTTTTAAAAAGACAATAAGCTCAGAGCCAGATGTTTTCAACAGGAACAACAAAGAAATCCAGAACATGGGCTGGGTGCAGTGGCTCACACCTGTAATCCCAGCAATTTGGGAGGCCAAGGCAGGTGGATCACCTGAGGTCAGGAGTTCAAGACCAGCCTGGCAAACATGGTGAAACCCCGTCTCTACTAAAAATACAAAAATTAGCTGGGCATGGTGGCAGGCGCCTGTAATCACAGCTACTTAGAAGGCTGAGGCAAGAGAATCCCTTGAACCCGGGAGACGGAGACTGCACTGAGCTGAGATCACGCCATTGAACTCCAGCCTGGGGGACATGGGTGAAACTCTGTCTCAAAAAAAAAAAAAAAAAAAAAAAATCCAGAACACAACAGAACGCTATCTTTATCTTATTTGTTTATTTATTTTTGAGGCAGGATCTCATTCTGTTGCCCAAGCTGGAGTGCAGTGGTACAATCATAGCTCACTGCAGCCTTGATCTCCTGGGCCCAAAAGATCCTCCCACCTCAGCCTCCTGAGTACTGGGACTATAGGCACGCACCACCACAACTAGCTAATTTGCTAATTTTTATTTTTAGTAGAGACAAGTTCTCGCTATGTTGCCCAGGCTAGTCTTGAACTCCTGAGCTCAAGTGACCCTCCTGCCTTGGCCTCCCAAAGTACTGAGATTACAAGTTTAAGCACCTGGCAGAATGATATCTTTAAAGTGTAAGAGAAAGAGCTGTCATTTCTGCATTGATATCCAAGAATAAGAGTAAAATAAAAACAAAACTGGAATTTTCCAAAGAAACTCCTAAAGCATGGCCAGGCGTGGTGGCTCACACCCATAATGCCAGCAATTTCGGAGGCTGAGGCGGGCAGATCACAAGGTCAAGAGATCAAGACCATCTTGGCCAACATGATGAAATCCCGTCTCTACTAGAAGTACAAAAATTAGCTGGGCATGGTGGCTTGCGCCTGTAGTCCCAGCTACTTGGGAGGCTGAGGCAGGAGAATCGTTTGAACCTGGGAGGCAGAGGTTGCAGAGTCGAGATCACGCCACTGCACTCCAGCCTGGTGACAGAGTGAGACGCCATCTCAATAAAAAAAAAAAAGAAAAAGAAAAAGAAATTCCTAAAGCATATACTTCTGGAAGAAGGAAAATGATTCCTAAAAGGTGTGACATGAATAAGGAATGTTAAGCAGAAAAACAGATAAGCATATAGACGAATCTAAATGATAACTGTATAAGACCAAAACAAAAAAATGACAATTTGGGGGATAAACAATGAACAGGATAAAACTAAAATACAAGATGAAAGGGATAATGGTTTCAAAGTATTTAAGGACCCTGGATTGTTCAGGAAACAGTGAAGATACTGCGTATTTTAAGATCTTCAGTTATGTGGGCATGCTTAAGTTTTAGCGGCAATCATTAAAAGAATAGTAATACATGAACCTCCAAAGATGAATAATGACCCAAGTGGAATTTTTTTAAAACCTTCAATCAGTTCTTAGAAAAAAGCGGGAGGGTGTATGTGTATGTGTTGAGGTGAGGAGATGAGGGTGGAAAACAGAAAAGACAGAAAAGAGACACAAACGGCATAAAATAAGATGGTAAAAATAATTCCAAATATGTCAGTAATCACAACATACATAAACTAAACCAGTCAATAAAAAGATAGTAACTGTCAGTATAGCTTTAAAAACAACCATAATAAAACCTATTGACATGCTATCTTCAAGAGACATTGAAAATATAAGGCCAACTTAAAAGTAAAGGATTAATTAGATAGTGGTTTGGTGATGGTTATATAACTTTTTGAATATACTATAAGCCACGGAATTATACACTTTAAAATGGTTAAGATGGTTAATCTTATGTGAATTTTTTTTTTTTTTTTTTTGAGATGGAGTCTCGCTCTGTCTCCCAGGCTGGAGTGCAGTGGCGTGATCTCGGCTCACTGCAAGCTCCGCCTTTTGGGTTCACGCCATTCTCCTGCCTCAGAGTCCCGAGTAGCTGGGACTACAGGAGCCCACCACCAAGCCCGGCTAATTTTTTGTATTTTTAGTAGAGACGAGGTTTCACTGTGTTAGCCAGGATGGTCTCAATCTCCTGACCTCGTGATCCACCTGCCTTGGCCTCCCCAAAGTGCTGAGATTACAGGCATGAGCCACTGTGCCCGGCCATCACTAATTTTTTTTTTTTAAAGTAAAAAGATGACCTCTGAGGCTGGGTGCAGTGGCTCATGCCTGTAATCCCAGCACTTTGGGAGGCCGAGGTGGGTGGATCACAAGGGCAGGAGTTTGAGACCAGCCTGGCCAACATAGTGAAACTCCATCTTTACTAAAAATACAAAAAATTAGCTGGGCTTGGTGGTGGGCACCTGTAATCTCAGCCACTTGGGAGGCTGAGGCAGGAGAATCGCTTGAACGCAGGAGGCGAAGGTTGCAGTGAGCCAAGATCACGCCATAGCATTCCAGCCTGGGCAACAGTGCGAGACTCCGTTTCAAAAATAATAATAATAATAAAATAAAAAATAAAAAAGATAACATCTAACAAACACTAACCAAAGGAAAGCTGGGACACCTGTATTCATAGCAGAAAAAAATCAACTTTTCTTTTTTTTTTTGAGACGGAATTTAGCTCTTGTTGCCTGGGCTGGAGTGCAATGGCGCGATCTTGGCTCACTGCAACCTCTGCCTCCCAGGTTCAAGCGATTCTCCTATCTCAGCCTCCTGAGTAGCTGGGATTACAGGAATGTGCCACCACGCCCGGCTAATTTTGTATTTTTAGTAGAGACGGGGTTTCTCCATGTTGGTCAGGCTGGTCTCGAACTCCCAACCTCAGGTGATCTGCCCGCCTCGGCCTCCCAAAGTGCTGGGATTACAGGCATGAACTACTGCGCCCAGCCAACTTAAAGGCAACTTAAAGGCAAAAAGGATTATTTAGGAAGGCCACAACACAATCATAAAAGTTTCAATTTACCGGGAGGATACATTAATTCTAAATTTGCATGTAACTAATACACTGGCCTCAGAACATATTAATTCAAAACTGTAAGATTTGCAAAGAAAACTTGACAAATCTACTATAATAAAGGACAGTAACAGACCCCTATCAATAATGGAAACACCAAGCAAATAAAATATTAATAAAGATATAAATATTTGAATAAAATAATAAACAAGTTTGATCTATTGGACACATACAGTGTCCTGCAACAGTTAGAGAACATATATCCCAGAAAGTTCAGGCTAAACGTTTTGAAATAAACTTCAGCTACTAAAAAGAGCAAATTACTTAGAAAAAAAAAAGGATGAACTTGGCATAGATTTTGTTTCACACAGCTGAGAAAAATGCAGCCTCATGAGAACACAGACAACAAGATTTATTGGAATCTAGATATTCTACCACTTTTCCCCCTCTTTCATCAGTTCCTCATTTTTAAGGAAAATGACCACATATAGAGAAGCTAGGTCCCTTGTATGAGAAAGAGGGATAAATTATAATGATTTGCAATACACGACTGACATTTATTACCTCTTTCCTATTTAAATTTTAGAGTTTGGGTCAGAGTACATTTCGTAGAGAAAAGAATCACATAACTAACCTCGTTCCTTAAAGAGCTAAGAGACACACATTTACCTGTACCTTCAGGGAATGGTCATGAAGAAGGAGTAACAAACTAAAGCACCAATTTATAGACTACTCTAAAGGGAAAATTAAGAGTTACAACTGAAGGATTACATACAAAAATACTCACTGCAGAAACATTTTTAACAGTAAAAAATTGGAAACAATCTGCATATTCAATAAAAGGAAAACGGTAAAAAAAATGATAGTTTAGAAGACTAGAAATATATCTAGTAAGATGTTTATGGTTTGTTGGATCATTATTTTTGTTATTGATGTTTTCTAACTTTTTTATTTTTATTTTATTATTATTATTTATTTATTTATTTATTTATTTTTTTTTTGAGATGGAGTTTCGCTTTTGTTGCGCAGGCTGGAGTGCAATGGCACCGATCTCGGCTCACCGCAACCTCCGCCTCCCGAGTTCAAGAGATTCTCCTGCCTCAGCCTCCCAAGTAGCTAGGATTACAGAAATGTACCACCACACCCAGCTAATTTTCTATTTTTAGTAGAGATGGGGTTTCACCATGCTGGTCAGGCTGGTCTCAAACTCCTGACCTCAGGTGATCCACCAGCCTCGGCCTCCCAGCTGGGATTACAAGCGTGAGCCACTATGCTGGCTTGACTTTTCTACTTCAATAATAAGCAAAAATATAGCTAATGTTTTTGTTTAATAATAACAGTGATAACAGCTTCCATTTATTAACTGCCTATGTACAGACACTGTATGTATTAGATATTTTACAAACAGTTCATTAATCTTCACTACTATAAGGCAGGTATTAATAGCCTCATTTTACATAAAGTAACATGGTCCTTAGGCTTCTGTTTTCACCAGTCACCTGCTTTCCAATATGAATTATGCATTATTTTATAAAACAACCAATTCTCTATTGTTCAGGATATGCTCTCGTCTCTTGGTTTGATGTCTGGGTTTAGGAAGCTGTTTAGAACAGCATCATGGTCACACTCAAAGACATGCTGATGTGGCATGATTACAGCTTAAACAGTGTGGATCACTTTCCACCGAAAGGAGACTTGCTTATTCACTAAAGATTCTTAGACCTTGATTTTCTTTTCTTCCCACACTAATTTCAGATAAGAGAACAAAAATAGGTATTGCCCATCTATTAGTTTTCTTAGCATTTTCCTTTTTACAAAATTCATACAGTGCCTCATTTGATCCTCACAGCACCAAGTGGGGCAGACGGGAAGTATGGTCTTCATTTTAGAGATAAAGAAAAGGAGATAAGAAATTAAAATGTCTTGCTACTAAGTAGTGGGTAAAATCCATCTCTCTGGAGCCTGCATCCTTTCTATCATATTTATCAACTGGGAAGACTTTCACATAACCCTAGTACTTACTGGGGAAATACTTGCTGTCTCCTATAAAAGGGCAGCTTATATATATTTAAAATTATTTTCTTAAATTGCTTTTGAATATTTTGTATTTTTTAATTTTCTGTAGAGATAGGGGTCTTGCTATGTTGCCCGAACTCCTGGCCTCAAACAATCCTCCCACCCTGGCCTCCCAAAATGCTGGGATTACAGGCATGAGGCACTGTGCCTGGCCTTAAATTGCTTTTGAGACAGGTTGTTCCAATTCTTCTATTGGTCTTCTGAAGGGTAAAATTCCAGCCAGGTTTCCTAGTTATCTTTTAAAATGTAATAGCCATTATGGACACACTCATCAAAATGTTAATAGTAGTTATCTCTAAGGGGTGGGATTTCAAGTAACTTTAGTTTTTTTCTTTAAATTTCTGTTAAAAACGAAATGCTTCATGTTCTCTATACCATCTAGGCTAACACCATCTTTGCATCCCTTACTGCATTGTACATAGTAGGCATTCAGTAGCAAGTGCTGAATAAATCTGTTTCCTAAACTTCCACCACATCTGTGTACCCTCCACGTAATTATTTACTTATTTCTTTAAACCAATCCACTTTTAAAACTAGCCTTATCCTAAATGACAATACATTTGTATGAAATCATGAGTTTGATACACTAGTTTCATTTTTTCCCTAATATATATTAATAGATATACAACTAATCAAATTTAAAATACTGATGTAACTAAAATAATCTCACCAGTGGTACATGTGCCAAAAAGCAATAAAGTTAATAACTTGAGTCAATCTTTTTTTTTTTTTTTTTTGAGACGAAGTTTCACTCTTGTTGCCTAGGCTGGAGTGCAATGGCGCAATCTCAGCTCACTGCAACCTCTGCCTCCCAGGTTCAAGTGATTCTCCTAAGTAGCTGGGATTACAGGCACCCACCACCATGCCTAGCTAATTTTTGTATTTTTAGTAGAAACGAGGTTTCACCATGTTGGCCAGGCTGATCTCAAACTCCTGACCTCAGGTGATCCACCTGCCTCAGCCTTCCAAAGTGCTGGGATTACAGGTGTGAGCCACCGCGCCCGGCTTGTTGAGTCAATCTTTGACCTTCTCCTTCACTTCCCATAATATCTATCTCTAAGCATAGTCATGCATCACTTGATGATGGGGATATGTTTTGATAAGTGTGTTGTGAGGTGATTTGGTTGTGTAAACATCATAGTGTACACTTACACAAACCTAGGTGATACAGCTTACTATACAACTACACTATGGTACAGCCTATTGCTCCTAGGCTACAAACCTGTCTATCATGTTACCATACTGAATACTGTAGGCAACTGTAACACAATAGTAAGTAACTGTGTATCTAAGCATATGTAACCTTAGGACAAGTATGGTTACAAACATGGTATTATAATCTTATGGTAGCATATTCAGTCCATTATTGACTGAAATGTCATTATGTGGAGCATGACTGTACTTTCAATCCATCCTTTATTATGACTCTTGCACTTACTTGGACCTCTCATTCTGGCACAGGCCCTCATTATCTCATGCTTATCTTGGTCATATTAATGCAGCAGACTCCTAGAAGTCTTCTTGCCTCCAATCTTTGCTCTATTCTATATTCTGCCATCAGATTGAATCTTCCTAAAGTAAGCTTTGGCCTCTACCCAAATTAATCTAAACTTTCCAGGCCACTGGAAACAATCACTTGATGGCCTCAGGAAAAAGTATTCAGAAAACTGGTCCTGGCCTACCTTCCTATCCCCATCTACAAGAATCTATTTAATCATTAGTTTCAGAACAGGCATTGTGAACTTTGTCTCTATTCATTCCTTGCCTTCAACCTGAAAAACCCCAGCCCCAAGTCACATTTCTACCTACTTCAAATAGCCTCACTTCTGGCCAGGCGCCAGTGGCTCATGCCTGTAATCCCAACATTTTGGGAAGCCGAGGCGGGTGGATCACGAGGTCAAGAGATCAAGACCAACCTGGCCAACACTGTGAAACCCCGTCTCTACTAAAAATACAAAAATTAGCTGGCTGTGATGGTGCGCGCCTGTAGTCCCAGCTATTCGGGAGGCTGAGGGAGGAGAATTGCTTGAACCCAGGAGGTGGAGGTTGCAGTGAGTCGAGATCACACCACTGCACTCCAGCCTGGGCAATAGTGTGAGACTCCGTCTCGAAAAAAAAAAAAAAAAGACAAATAGCCTCACTTCTAAGAAACTTATCTGACCATTAGAATCTGCATTAATATCTCCATTTCTGAAAGCCATACTATATCAGCTACTGCTCATGACATTTACCATGCCCTGCCTTAAACTCTAGGCTATTTGTCTCCTCTACTATAGGTTCTTTAGGGTAAAACTATGTCTATTGTATCTTGTCATGTAATATGTATTTAGACAGTAAAATATTTGTAGTTAATCAATGAAGCAAAGCAGGCTCTTTTTGTTTGTTTTGGAGACACGGTCTCACTCTGTTGCCCAGACTGAAGTGCAGTAGGGCAAACACAGCTGACTTTAGCTTTAACCTCCTGAACTCAAGTGATCCTCCCACTTCAGCCTCCCGAGTGGCTGGAACTACAAGTGCGCAACACCACGCCCGGCTATTTTTTTAATTTTTGAGAAGAAGAAGTCTCACCATGTTGCTCAGGCTGGTCTCAAACTCCTGGCCTCAAGTAATCCTCTAACCCCAGCCTCCCAAAGCGCTGGGATTACAGGTGTGAGCCACCACACCCGGCTGCGGGCCCCTAAAGCAGCCAGCAAAATAAGTCAAATCCCATTCAACATACTTCAAAGGACCACCTAATTGTTTTTGTAGCCAAAGAAAACTATTCTCATAGACATTAAATGTTTGTAATTTCTGTACTTTGCTTGTAATCAGTGCACCATTAGCTAATGCCTAGGTTTAGCTATAATGTAGTCCACCCCACATGTGGATGCCTCTTAAGCAGGTTAACTTTCTTTTTTTTTGAGACAGGGTCTCACTGTCACCCAGGCTGGAGTGCAGTGGCACAATCTCAGCTCACTGCAGCCTCTGCCTCCTGGGTTCAAGCGATTCTCCTGCCTCAGCCTCTGGAGTAGGTGGGACTACAGGCATGCGATGCCTGGCTAATTTTTTATTTTTAGTAGAGACTGGGTTCCACCATGTTGGCTAGGCTGGTCTCTAAATTCTGACATCAGGTGGTCCACCTGTCTTGGCCTTCCAAAGTGCTGGGATTACAGGTATGGGCCACAGTGCCCGACCATAAGCAGATTAACTTTCTAAACTTGCATGATTCTCTAGTGTTATCACTGGGTTATTCTTTCTGGACTTCAGTTTTCCTATTTATAAGATGACTTTAAGATGTCTTCTAATCCCTTCACAGAATTTTATTTCATCTACGTATTTATAACAGGCTAGGTACTTTACTAGAACCTGTTTTTAGTGTCAAAACAGATGCTCAGATGCTAATCATTTTCTGGTACTCTCTACATTTTGGTAGAGAGTACAAGGTATTTCACATATATTATTTCATTTAATCTTCAAAACCCTAAAATGTAGGCATCTTTAGCCTAGTATTTCTCAACCAGGGGAGACTCGGCCCCACCCCAACCTTTAGGGGACATCTGGCAATATTCTGAGACATTTTTGTTGTTACAATTTTTAGAGGTTGTAGGGGAAATGGACCCTAGCGGGGAGAGACCAGGGATGCCGCTAAACATCCTGTGATGTGCAAGATACCTCCCACAACAAAAAAATTATCTGGCTCAAAAAAATAGTGTGGAGCTTGAGAAACCCTACTGGCCTCATCTTTCAGTTAAGAAATCAAAGATTTAGAAAGCTTGGCCGGGTGCGGTGGCACACACCTATAATCCCAGCACTTTGGGAGGCCGAGGCAGGCGGGTAACTTGAGGCCAGCAGTTCGACCAGCCTGGAAAACATAACGAGACCTCATCTCAAAATAAATACATAAATAAATGAAAGCTTAACTTACTTGCACAGAGTTACACAGATGGTGAGTGAACAGGGATCTAAAATCATCTCTGTATGACACCAAAGGCAATGGCACATTCCAGCACACATACAAATACTGATGACCGTTTCTGACAGTTTGTATTGTTTCTTATCATTGTCCCCTCTCCCCCATTTCGTCTTGATACTTTAAATTCTGCTAATCAATATCAGTCAATCTTGTCCAGGAAAAGGATTCAGAAGCAGCTTTCTCAGACTCTCAGGTCAGATTTGAGAAATGTCTTTTCTTGTGCTCCAGTTACTATATCTAGAATCTAAAGCTTGACAGCAGCAATTCACGTATTGTACTGTGATTGCATGACTATTTCCCCTTTAGACTGTAAGCTTAAGAGGAAGGTATTCCTTTTTATTTTTGTGTACCTAGTGCCAAGTAAAGTCTCTCAGCAGAGTATACATTTCATAAATGTGTGTTAAACAAATAAAACAGACTAAATTACACAATGTATCCAAGGATACAAAGCTACTAAATGACAGAACCAGGATTCAAATCCAAGTCTCTCCATTGCCAAAGCCTACAATTACTGTCTTAATAAAGCTAAAAATTAGATGTTTATCTTCTCTCTATCTTGCTGGTGGGAATTCTTTGATCATAAACACATCAGAAATTATATATATATACACACACATATATATATATATATACACCCAAGTTCCTGTTTTAAAGATAGCTTATAATCATATGAATTTTCTTACGAGCTTCCAATTTTAATATCTACATTCTATAAAAGCTTGCAAGGTAGTTAGCATGTAATAATAGTGGTAATCTCTCCTAAATACCAGAATTATAAAGGAGCCATGTTTTTTTATTTGATAGTCTCCCTGAATTCAACACTCACTGCCTAGAAATTGATGTTATTTTGAGTTGTCACAGGAACTGTGTATAAAAACTAAGGTAGAATCTCTTAGGAAAAAATAACTCACTTTAACTTTAGCTTTTATTTCTTCACTGTTCCCTTCTTCCTCATTGCAGGGTTCCATGCCAGAATCCTCCTGGATGTCTTTGTTTAGTACAGAGTACTCTTCTAGTAGAGTGTCAAATAAAACTATTCGCTTGTTCTTGAAGAAGCCATAAAAATAAGCATTGCTGTGGGAAGAGCGTTTAGATCCTAAGGAAAAGACAGTTCAAAGCATGGAATATAATTAAAAAGTTTGGGGTCCTTTGGAGAGACTCCTAGAAATTGAATTACTGGAAAGGACATTAACATTTTCAAATCGTTTAATATGTGAAGAAAAACCATATCAACATAATTCACCACCAGCAGTGGAGAGTGTCTGTTTTTTGCCAATAAATGTGCTCATCATAGCTTTATAGCAGTAAATAAATAAGTAAAGCCTAAACATCCAACAGTTATGGAATGATTCAATTATAGTAAAACTATGAAATGGAATTTTAAGCGGCCAGAAAAAAATTATACTTCCAAAGAATTTTAACAAGAAAAAGCTCACCAATATATTGTGAAGGATACAAAACTTCACGTATATAAGGTTCCATTATTGTCAAGAAAAAATGTACATGTATTAGGTTGGTGCAAAAGTAATTGCGGTTTTTGCATTGTTGAAATTTGCTGTTTGATATTGGAATACATTCTTAAATAAATATGGTTATGTTATATATCATTTTAATGCACATTTCTCACTTTATGTTTTTTGCTAATGACTTATTACTTGCCGTTTATTTTATATTTATTTTAGATAAGGGAAATTGTATTAGACAAAAAGCAAATTCAGCCGGGTGCAGTGGCTCATGCCTGTAATCCCAGCACTTTGGGAGGCTGAGGCAGGCGGATCACTTGAAGTCAGGAGTTCGTGACCAGCCTGGCCAACATGGTGAAACCCTGTCTCTACCAAAAATACAAAAAATTAGCCGGGCATGGTGGCGCATGCCTGTCATCCCAGCTACACGTGGGGCTGAGGCATGAGAACTGCTTGAACCCAGGAGATGGAGGTTGCAGTGAGCAGAGATGTCGCCACTGCACTCCAGCCTAGGCAACAGAAAGAGACTCTGTCTCACAAAGAAAGAAAAAACAAAAAAAAAGCAAATTCAAGCAATTTTCTTCTTTGAGTTCAAAATGGGTCACAAAGCAGCAGAGACAACTCGCAACATCAACAACGCATTTGGCCCAGGAACTGCTAACGAACGTACAGCGCAGTGGTGGTTCAAGAAGTTTGCAAAGGAGACGAGAGCCTTGAAGATGAGGAGCGTAGTGGCAGGCCATCGGAAGTTGACAATGACCAATGGAGAGCAATCATCGAAGCTGATCCCCTTACAACTACACAAGAAGTTGCCGAAGAACTCAATGTCGACCATTCTACGGTCGTTTGGCATTTGAAGCAAACTGGAAAGGTGAAAAAGCCTGATAAGTGGGTGCCTCATGAGCTAAGCGAAAATAAAAATTTTAAAAAATCATTGTTTTGAAGTGTCATCTTCTCTTATTTTACACAACAAACCATTTCTCTATCAGACTGTGACGTGAGACGAAACATGGATTTTATAGAACAACAGGCGATGACCAGCTCAGTGGATGGACACAGAAGAAGCTCCAAAGCACTTCCCAAAGCCAAACTTGCACCAAAAAAAGGTCATGGTCACTGGTTCGTGGTCTGCTGCCAGTCTGATCCACTATAGCTTTCTAAATCCCGGCAAAACCATTACATCTGAGAAGTATGCACAGCAAATCAATGAGATGCACAGAAAACTGCAACGCCTGCAACCAGCACTGGGAAACAGAAAGGGCTCAATTCTTCTCCAAGACAACACCCAACCGCACATCACAAAATCAATGCTTCAAAAGTTGAACAAATTGGTCTATGAAGTTTTGCCTGATCTGCCACATTCACTTGACCTCTTGCCAACTGACTACCACTTATTCAAGCATCTCAACAACTTTTTAAAGAGAAAACGTTTTCACAACTAGCTGGGTGCAGAAAATGCTTTCCAAGAGTTTGCCAAATCCCGAAGCACAGAGTTTTACCCTATAGGAATAAACAAACGTATTTCTTGTTGGCAAAAATGTGTTGATTGTAATGGTTCCTCTTTTGATTAATAAAGATGTGTTTGAGCCTAGTTACAAGGATTCAAAATTCATGGTCTGAAACTGCAATTACTTTTGCACCAACCTAATAAATATTAACAGAAAAGCATAAGCCCATGTCTATTAGGAAACATACCAAAATATTGAAATGTTTATCACTAAATTCTAGAATTATGGATTTTTGTTTCTTTTCCCAAAGACTTTTAAAATCAGCATACCTACTTCTATAATTAAAGCAATTTTTATAAAGACTGGAAGAAGACATACCTTTTTCTCTTTTGAGACAGGGTCTCTCTCTGTCGTCTAGGCTGCAATGCAATGGCATAATCATGGCTCACTGCAGCCTTGACCTCCTGAGCTCAATCAATCCTCCTGCCTCATCCTCCTGAGTAGCTAGGACTACAGATATATACCACTGTGACCAGCTAATTTTTTGTAGAGACAGGGTCTTGCTATGTTGCCCAGGCTGGTCTCTAACTCCTGGGCTCAAGCAATTCTCCTGCCTTGGCATCCCAAAGTGCTGGGATTACAGGTGTGAATCACCACAGCCGGCCCATACCAAAATTTTTAACAGCAGCTAACAGTACCTGAACTACGGTTGATTTTTATTTTCTTCTTTATGCACTTCTTTGATTTCTAAATGTCCTACAATGTGCAGTGAGTTGAGTATAGTGATTAAGAGCATAGACTTTGGGTTCAAATCTTGGCTCTGCCATGTATTAGTTGTGTCAATTTAGAAAACTTACAAAATTTCTTTAAGCTTTAGTTTCCTATTTATGAAGCGAGGCTAATATCTACCTCACTGGGTTAGATTATGGATTACATGAGATATTCTAAGTGAAGCAACTAATATGCTGTCTGATCTGTATACTACTACTGTTATTTATATACTTTTTTCAAAAAATAAATGATAAACATTTATTTCTCTTGAGAATTTGAAGTCTTTCACAAAAAACATGAATTTTCTATCTACTCATATTTCTAATGAAAAGTACTTGGCAGTATGTTTAGTAGTAAAACTTTGACAAATAGAAGCTATTATTTATTTATTGCATTATTACATTTCTTTTTGGTTTGGTTGCCAGGAAGAGCCAAACATGTTTGTTTATTTTGTCTGTGTTACCCTTTGAAGTCCCATCCTTCTATCTCTATCTTTCCTGATCCTAAATTTTTTTTTTTTTTTTGAGATGGAGTCTTGCTCTGTTGCCCAGGCTGGCAGTGGTGCGATCTCTGCTCACTGCAGCCTCCGCCTCCCAGGTTCCAGCGATTCTCCTGCCTCAACCTCCTGGGTAGCTGGGATTACATGCACACGCCACCACACCCAGCTAATTTTTGTATTTTTAGTAGAGATGGGGTTTCATCATGTTGGCCAGGCTGGTCTCGAACTCCTGACCTCAGGTGATCTGCCCACCTGGGCCTCCCAAAGTGCTAGGATTACAGGTGTGAGCTACCACGCCTGGCTGCTAATCCTAAATTTTTAAATTAATTTAAAAATATTTATTAAACACTATCTGAAGTTATTTATGAAAGTAAGCAGATTGTATGCACACAAATAAAAGTAAATTAATGTCTTACTATCTCCCACCGGTCCAGGTATCTCAAAGTGTGGTCCAAGGAATACGCCAAAATCACCTAGGGGTACTTGTTAGAAGTAGATACTGGAAACACCTACTAAGTCAGAATCTCTGGGAATGAAGCCCAGGAATCTGTCTTTTAACAAACTCTCGAGGGACTTTTATACTTACTAAAGTTTAAGAATCCCTGGCAGGGTGCGGTGGCTCATGCCTGTAATCCCAGCACTTTGGGAGGCCGAGGCAGGCAGATCACGAGGTCAGGAGATTGAGACCATCCTGGCTAACACGGTGAAACCTTGTCTCTACTGAAAAATTACAAAAAATTAGCCGGGCATGGTGGTGGGCGCCTGTAGTCCGAGCTACTCAGGAGGCTGAGGCAGGAGAATGGTGTGAACCTGGGAGGCGGAGCTTGAAGTGAGCCAAGATTGTGCCACTGCACTCCAGCCTGGGTGACAGAGCAAGATTCCGTCTCAAAAAAAAAAAAAAAAAAAGAATCCCTGTACTGTACTGTAAGCTTTTTATATCGCTGTGCCTGGCATGTCGCATACAGTCATGTACCGCATAATGACATTTCGGTCAACAGACTACATATAGGACAGTGGTCCCACAAAATTATAATGAAGCTGAAAAATTCCTATCACCTAGTGACCTCATAGCCACCGTAATGTTGTAGCAGAGCACACTATCTTTTCTATGTTTAGATACACAAATGCCAATCATCATGCTACAGTTGCCTACAGTATTCAGTACAGTAACATGCTATATAGGTTTGTAGTCTAGAGCAAGAGGCTATATATACCATACAACCTAGGTGTGCAGTAGGTAACACCATCTAGGTTTGTATGAGTATAATGGTGTTTGCATGACAATGAAAAGCCTAATGACGCATTTCTCAGAACATACTGCCATTATTAAGCAATGCATGACTGTATATTCAATGATGCTTATTTACTGAATGGATTAATGATATCGCTTGAGGTATGAAGTAACATATTTGAGAACTCCAAAAACCAAAACATTGTACAAAAATGTAAGGCATTGACATTTTTTGTTTAGAATGCTTCCTCTTAACCTCTTAGCAGCATTTAACATAGTTGACCACTTTCTCCTTAAAACACGATCTTCTGGTTTTTGAGACACCAGTTTCTCCTGGTTTTCTTCCTACCTCAAGGGCCTCTCCTCCTTAGCCTCCTTCCTAGCTGTTTCTCTGCTGACTCTGACCCTGGTCCCCTTAAGTCCCCTCATGGATAGCATTAAACACCATCTATGTGCCAGATACTTCCGAATCTGTATTTTTAGTGCTGACCTCTCCCTAAAACTCCAGACTCATACATACAATTACCTATTTGACATCTCCACAGGGATGTTTATAGACATATTTGTTGCTTGTATTCTTGTGTGTAGTCTTTTTTCTTGTCCAATATTAGAATCTCCTTGCAGAGTTTAGGAAGTGTCACACCACGTGAGAGGCTGCTTCTCATTTGAGAAATCTAAAAGGCCAGAAATTTGTTTCCCCAGCACTCCGAGCAGCTAGCGCCATGCCCTAGCTTAGTCAATCAGATGCACCCCTTAGGGACTCTGAATAGTTGGCTAATTACATAAAAAAGCAAAGCAGTGAGGAATTAATTCTGTAGGTGCTAGTGGCTGAATCCGGTGTTCTGAAGTAGCCACACCACTGTCCTCACCAGACAGGTTCTGCAATATGATTATAAGTTCCTAGCCTTCCTATGTGACAGCCCATTTTCTGAGCTTCGTAAACTTAATTTTCCTGTGGATTTTGTGAGATATCAAACGTTTCTTTCTTTTTTTTTTTTTTTTGAGACAGGGTCTCACTCTGTTGCCTACCTAGGCTGGAGTGTTGGAGTGTAGTGGCGCGATCTCAGCTCACTGCAACCTCCACCTCCCAGATTCAAGCGATCCTCCTGCCTCAGCCTCCCCAGTAGCTGGAACTACAGGTGCACACCACCATGCCTGGCTAATTTTTGTATTTTTAGTAGAGACAGGGTTTCACCATGTTGGCCAGGCTGGTCTCGAACTCTTGACCTCAGGTAATCCACCTGCCTCAGCCTCTCAAAGTGCTGGCATTACAGGCGTGAGCCACCACGCCTGGCCAAATACTGGTTTTTTTTTTTTTTTTTTTGAGACAGAGTCTTGCTTTGTCGCCCAGGCTAGAGTGCAGTGGTACGATCTTGACTCACTGCAACCTCTGCCTCCTGGGTTCAAGCAATTCTCCTGCCTTAGTCTCCCAAGTAGCTGGGACTACAGGCACCCGCCACCACGCCTGGCTAATTTTTTTTTTTTTTTTTTTTTTGTATTTTTAGTACAGACAGGGTTTCACCATGTTGGCCAGGCTTGTCTCGAACTTCTGACCTCAAGTGATCCACCCACCTGGCCTCCCCAAGTGCTGGGATTACAAGCATAAGCCACTGCGCCTGGTCCAAATATTGCTTCAATAAGCAGTTTTTCTGCTTAAATCAGCCACAGTTGGTTTCTATTGCTTGCAGAACTCTAATACAATGTTTAATAGGTTCCTCAATATGTAATATAGCCATTAGAAGTCTTAATTCCCCACAAACCTACTCTTCTCCCATTTTTTTCCATCTCAGTAAACTACCATATATCCAACTGCTCAGGTCAAAAGTCCTAGGCCATTATCTTTGATGTCACTCTTTTCCTTATTCTCCCAATGCAATCAGTTAGAAAATTCAATCAACTCTACCCCTAAAACTTGTCCCAAATGTATCCACTTCTCTCCATTAATTACTATTATCCTAGTCTAAGCTACTATTATGTCCTACCTAGACTCTTGCCTCTCTTTACAATATATTCTCCATACATTAGCCCAGGATATTTTAAAAATACAAAGCAGATCATGTCACTTTCCTGTCTAAGCCTTCAATGGCTCTTCCCACTGAACTTAAAATCCAAACTCCTTACCCTGACTTACAAAGGCCTATGTGGTTTGATTCTTGCCTGTGTCTCAGATTTCATCTCCTAACACTCTCCTGCTATGGTGCAGCCACACTGGACTTCTTCATGGTCCTTGAACATCTTCCCATTGACGTCAAATGGGCAGCTCCTCCCTTTAGGTCTCAGCTTAATCTGATGACCCAATCTACAGTATCAACTTATCAGACCAAACTAGTTTAATTCTCTGCACAGCACTTGCTGTCTGATAGTATTTTGAGAGCAAGATTCTTGGCTTTTCACTACAATCTCCCTACCAATTTACAAACATGTAATGTGTGTTGTTATTGTCAGCAACAACATTCATTCATTCAAAATATTTCTGAGAATTGTTACTATTGTTAACAACAATAAAAACATACATTATAGATGAGTAAACTGCTGTTTGGCAAAGCTAAGTTGCGCAAAGTCACACAAGTAGTTTGTCTCCAACTCCTGACCTCCCACCTCAGCCTCCCCAGTAGATGGGATCACAGGCTGGAGCCACCAAGCCCAGCACTGATAATCTGTGATAGAGCTATGATTCAAACCCAAGCCTCTGACCCTGAAGCCTGACGTCTGAAATGCTGCCCCCAACCTACTCAAATCTTGACTTCCCATTAACACCCAGCTCAGGTCATAACCTTCCATAAAGCCTTCCCTGACTATTTTATCTAAAATGAAAATAGCTCTCATACTCTGGATGTTGTAGGGGGGAAAAAAAAGATGAAAAGAAAATAGCACCGATATATTTCACATATTCTATTGACTATCTCTACTGTCGTAGCATTAACTATTATTTCACATTATCTGATTATAACTTACGGGATCAGCAACTTAGGTTGCTCCTTCAGTAAAAGCAGCTTAGAGACTATTCTGTTGAACTGATTAATGATTAAATTTCTAGTTTAATATTACCTAAAAAACAAAAAAAAGAGTAGTTATTTCAGAGGCTAAAGAAGTAAGTATGAACTGGCTTATTCTACCATTTCTCCACAGACTTTTAAGCTACTCCAATTGTGCCTTTAGTTGGGCTGTATATCCTCAGGAGCCACTAAATGTCTGACATATTTTTTTTTTTTTTTGAGACAGAATTTGGCTCTTGTTGCCCAGGCTAGAGTGCAATGGCTTGATCTTGGCTCACCACAACCTCCACCTCCGGGTTCAAGCGATTCTCCTGCCTCAGCCTCCTGAGTAGCCGGGATTACAGGCACGCGCCCGGCTGATTTTTTGTATTTTTAGTAAAGACAGGGTTTCACCATGTTGGCCAGGCTGGTCTTGAAGGCCCGACCTCAGGTGATCCACCCGCCTTGGCCTCCCAGAGTGCTGGGATTACAGGCGTGAGTCACTGCGCCCAGCCAGATGTCTGAAATTTCTACGTTCTTCCAGTTGCCGTTGATTCATTCTTTTCAGTTGTGACCATCTCTGTTCTCCTCTAACCCTGTGATTGCTTCTGCTTTTATACCTTCATCTAACACAGCTGCTTCTCACTGGTAATATTTCACTTTAGAGCAGGGATCAGCAAACTGTAGCCCACAGGCCAAATCCAATCTGCCATTTATTTTCATAAAGTTTTATTGGAACACAGCCACACTCATTTGTTTAGTATTGTCTATGGCTGCTTTTGTGCTATAATAGTAGCACTGAATAGTTGCAACAGAGAACAAGTGGCCCACAAAGCTAAAATATTTACTATCTAGCCCTTTACAAAAAACATTTGTGAAACCATAGCTTAGAGGAAACACAACTGAAACCCAGAAGGGTGAAGTTACTTGTCCAAGATCCTATAACTGGTAAGTGGCAGGGACAGAACTATTACATTCATTTATATGGACTTTATAAATTCTGGAAGTCATAGAACCTTACAACAGTTTCTCTCTACACCTCTGCAGGCTTCTTTGAGACTTTAATAGTCAACTACCAAAGTCTCAAAGAAAGTAATAGACTGGGTGTTAATGGGAAGTCAAGATTTGAGTAACGGTCAAGAGACCACTTAAATCTCAAATTAATCATCAAAAAAGCAGAGTATAACAAATCTGCAGTACTCAGTGGTACCGCAGTCTTTGGTAATCAATCTTCAGGTGAGTCCTCCAGAACACTGGATATTTTGTTGGAGGAGACAAGGCCAATAACACTGGCTTTGCTTAAGAGCCTCCAAACTAATACTAAACAGAATTTGACTATTCAAGAGTCCAACTTAATTACCTAAAAGAACTAGGCAGATAACAGAAGTGAATAAATCAGTCTAATATATAACATAATATAACAGAGAGTGAAAAAGCCTTGGCCAAAAATTTAAACAATACTGTAAAACCAAACAAACATAGCTGCAGACAAGAGCAGGATTTGGCATCAAGCCACCAGTTTTTATCCCTGGACTATGTTATCAATTTCTGTAAATCTTAAAAAGCCAAAAGGTAAACTCCTAGCCTTTAAATAACAAATTTTAAAAAGAAAAAAACAAAAACTGATTTATTCTTTTATTAAAATTTTAAGAATAAAGTATCAAATAAAACAAACCACTTGGATAAAACTTTCTTATCCGCAGGTAGCCTTACCTTCCACAACATACACCTTTGTCAAAGGAAAGTCAATACTCTTTGCCATTACTTCAATTTCTTCTTTAAGCTTTCCCTCAGGCAGAGGTGTGAATTTGTCAAATAAAGGGGCAATATAATCAGCATAGATTGTGACAAGAACCTGAAAAATAAATGTCAGAATAACATATGAACATGTTCTTAAAGAAAAATCATTCTTTATTATACAGATTAAATTGTATTAAAACAATTACGTTGACCTCAAACTTGAGAACAAGGAACTTACTTGCTCTGGTATTCCCAGGCCCAAATAGTACCAGATAGTAACAGCATAATATCTGTCTGATGAATTAAATTGAAATGAGTAGTCTGATAACAGAGTAAACTTATGAATTTTATTTTAAAGGATAATGCTACTAACAGTGATTAAAATCTCTAGGTGGTAATAAGTATAGTCCTTTCAAAACTATCTTGGGGATTTCTGATGCTTCATGAGTCAATCATAACACGCAGTTCTGCCTTTTAGCGTAATCACAACAGACCTGAAGTCTTTCCTAAAAAAGAATTAGTAGAACTTGATTATGTGCTGTTACTTGCTTGGCTTATCAGCTAAAATTAATTACCTGTAGTTCATAATTGTACATTGTGGTTGAAATAGCACTTCCTTAAGCATTTTTAGAGCATTTTCTTTGCTTTTTCCTCTTACTTTAATTTGCCATACAATAGATACCTGTAAATCCAACTAGCGCCCATTTTCTGATCTTGATCCCATCAGTGGAAAATGAAACAATGAGCATTACGTAATTCAGACTAAAATAAACTTCAGCTGGGGCGTGGTGTCACACACCTGTAGTCCTAGCTACTCAGGAGGCCGAGGCAGGAGGACTGCTTGAGCTCAGGAGCTCAAAGCTGTAGTGCACTATGATCATTCCTGTGAAACAGCCACTGTACTCCAGCCTGGGCAACATAGAGAGGCCCTATCTCTAAAATAAGATAAAATAAACCTCATCAGTGGAGTTGAAGAGCTGTTAGATGATAATTTCTGGGTGCACTGAACAGACTACTTTGGGTTTTTTCATTTGGGTTTTTTAAAAATTATTATTTGTAGAGACAGAGTCTCACTGTGTTACCGAGGCTGGTCTTAAACTCTTGAGCTTAAGCAATCCTCCCACCTTGGCTTCCCAAAGTGCCGGGATTACAGGCATAAGCCACTGTGCCTGGCCCTGAACAGACCATTTTGACTGTGTTGTAGTGTTTGTGCTGTGAAGCACTTGAGAGTATGGAAAGAGAAGAGGATAGGAGACGTGAGGGAGGGAAAAATCAGGGGGAAAACAGTGAGAGGGAAAAGGAAAGGAGAAGAAGAGAGGCAGGAATAGGTGGCAGTTGGGGAGAAAAGGGAAGACAAAGGAGAAGGAAAGGAAGAAGAATGGGTAAACGATAGAAGGAGAAGGGGAAGTAGATGGGGCAAAGAAGGGAGAGAGTGTCTAACGGGGAAGGGAAAGGCAAGGGAAGGGAAGCAGAAGAAAGCCAGTTAAGTATATGCTTTCTTTCTCTTGTCCCTCTTAAATCTCATTTCTCTTCAAAATAACCATGATTTTAGGCAGTGGAGGTTAGTCAGGAGTCATTAAATTATCACACTTAGTCATTCTGGTGGCAACTCACAAATGCACAACCCAAAACTGTCTGACAACTGAATCATTAAAAGTGACTAACAACTAGTTTCTATGACTTGAAGAGTTAGCATAAGGAGAAGGAAATTTATGGTCAGTCAACACTCCTGTTTCTATAATCAGAAGCAGAAACCAGGGGGGAAATGTATATAAGCACCTATTTATATTTCAGCTGCTTCTTAAGAACTGTTTACATGCCAATGAAGATTACAGTAATCTCACCAAGGAACTTTTGTAAAGGAAAATGAAATAAAGATTTTACTCACCAGAGACACAACTAATGTGAACAGCCAGGCATAAATAAAAAAATAGTCACCCCCAATTTTAATAATGTAAAGTAGAAGTGAAGACACAGGCAACAAAATACACTGAGTCACGACAAATTTCTTGATTGCATCTTTCATGAAGAAACCCAAAGTCTGCAAAAAGAAAACATTACCACAAGAAACTGAGAAACTGGTTCTGCTTTTTAAAATAACTGATAAATAAACACAAAGGATACATTATTAAAGCAATTTTTAAAATTAACATGCAGTGAAACTATATTATATGACATTAGGCAGCTTAAGACAATGGGTAAATGTCTTGCATTTTACAGCTGAAAATTCATTTAAACATTATTAACTGAGGACGAGTGCAGTGGCTCACGACTGTAATTCCAGCACTTTGGGAGGCCTAGATGGGAGGATTGCTTGAGCCCAGTAGTTCCAGACCAGCCTGGGCAACATAGTGAGACCCTGTCACTACTAAAAATAACAACAAAAAAATTAACCCAGTGTAGTATAATTCATCTGTAGTCCCAGATACAAGGCAGGCTGAGGTGGGAGGATTGCTTGAGTCTGGAAGGTCGTGGCTACAGTGAGCCATGATCCTGCCACTGCACTCCAGCCTAGGTGACAGAACGAGACCCTGTCACAAACAAACAAATGATTATTAGTAGCTGAAAAACAATAGACATTAGTGCTAAAGGAGTTTATAACATAAATTTCTTTTTTTTTTTTAAGAGACAGGGTCTGGCTTTGTTGCCCAGGTTGGAGTACAGTGGCACAATGATGGCTCACTGTAGCCTCAACCTCCTGGGCTCAAGCAATCCTCCTGCTTTAGCCTCCCAAGTAGCTGGGACTACAGGTGCATGCCAGCACAACTGGCTAACTTTTAGAATTTTTTTGTAGAGATGAAGTCTCACTATACTACCCAAGCTGGTCTTGAACTCCTGAACTCAAGTGATCCTCCCGCCTTAGCCTCCCAAAGTATTGGGATTACAGGTATGAGCCACTGTACCCAGTCAAGACTTTCTTTTTTTTTTTTTTTTTTT